>NW_028281294.1:377500-473757 GCF_059751285.1 Brachycentrus maculatus | reverse complement strand
CTGTCGGAGGCTTTTTATTGGCTACCCGCCGGCCCGTAGAGGGGGAGACATTAGCATAACGAGCCAATAAAAACCACCATTGGAATAAATTCCGAATATGAAAATGTTAAATGGCGGAATAAAGCGAGAAAAATAGTTTAGATCATAAATTGCGGTACCTAAGCAGTGGTAGAAAATTGGGTATTTCATGGGAGATTGCGGTTCTCTGCATATGGCGACTTTCATACAAATGTCTAGGGTTTAGTTTTATTTTATCGTCTCTGAATAAAGATGAGACAATTTACTGATGGTTTCCACTTCACGTTATCACGTAAATATAGTCAAGTAGCCATCATTATTCGGTAACTACATATTTGTATTTGTTTGAAAAAATTCATTTCAAAACGGGTAGAGTAAAAGTAAAATAAAATTCCAATTTTTTTATCATAAAAAAATTATTTTAAATAATTTTTTAATAAATTTTAGATTCTTGAGTAGCTAATGTTATATTTTCTAAAAGCAGTCGTAAAAGAGTGGAGGCTTAATAAAAAATTTGATGTATAAAAACATTCAGGAAATTAAGACCCAGAGTTTATAACACTACAGTAAAGGGACAAGAGACTCGTAGTCTGGTTTTGTAATATGTGACTAATAATATATTTTAAGAAAATAATAATAAATAATACAAAAAACATTGTGGAAGAGAAAAATGAGCGGTAGTACACAATGATTATATATTAGGAATTGAGTTTATTAACAAAAGATTGAATGTATCAAACTCTTTCAAAACATATCTTCAATTTTACCTTCAAGAGAAATCGTTAGCAAAATTTACCATTTTAAATATAAACATATTATAATATCAGTTTTGAAATGGTTAAATATGAGTTTATAAGATTACTAATCGAAAAGTTTTATTAAAATGTTTATTTTTAATATAAAATCATCATTTTATTCCACAAAGTTAAAGTCAAATCAACGAATAAAAAGATTAAATAAAGTACATAGTTTAAGACAAAAACAGACGCTTGTCATATGAATATACAGAAATTTCTGAAACCAAAGACATGGATATTAAAAGATAAAGAGAATGTCGAATGAAACACAGTGTATCAATGTAACAAAGTGATATCGCAAACCAAATAATGATAGATCGTAAACTTTGTGAATACCTTGTGAGACCTCCACATTCTCTCCATTTATAAAAAAAAGATACTTTGTCTCTTAGATATCTCTGAACTATATGAAAAAAAATATCGAGAAGAGACTTCATACATCGCTCACTCCTTTCAAGAACGTCATAAATCAAAAATCGTCAATTTTCAGTTGTGCATGTTTTCAGAATGCCTGGAAAATGTACTATATCCCAGCAAAAGCGGCATATTTTTAACTTAATATATACCCGCTACAGGGCAGAAAGTGTTGTTTTTGCATTTTGAAGAAAAGGTATTGTTTAATTATTTTTTTAAATAAACTAAATATTTTACAAATGGAAAAAAAACCTACAGGTTTTACCTAAAAAGATCTGTTGCACAGTAAAAAGTTCAGTAAGTGGCTTGATATTTAATTTTAATACATTGGTTATATTTTTTAACTTTAAAAACGCTCTCCTGAAAAATCAAGTATTTTGATTTATGACGTTCTTGAAAGGAGTGAGCGACATGTGCACTTATGGTATGACATATTTCACTAAGAAAAAGAGAAAAAACAAAGGAAACTTGGCATGATTAAGTATTTCAAATACTTGGAAGCGATCAGGTCAGAAATCAAAATAATCGTCGGGTAACTATGGGGAGATGCATGAATGTGGAAGAGGCGAAAATTATTTGCAAACAAAGATTGGTTGGGCGTCTTTGTCTACCCCTGCAAGGAAGTAACCTTTTGGTTAGTTGGTTAGATAGCAATATATTGTTTTATATTATAGTTTTCATGATAATGTTACGCTTTAAATTTAAATGGTACATTATAATGCAATATTTATATTACAGTGGAACTTCTCATAATGAGAAATTCGTAAAGCGATAAAAAAATTATAAAAAAGTGTCTCCCTTAACGAGCAATATTTCGCATAGCGAGTTATTGAGAAAAGGCAAGTCCCCTTTTCATTTACTTGTGAGCCGGGACTTTCGTGCCAGTAAAATAATAATAAAAATGTTTAAAAAAAATGTTAAAATTTTGGAACAAATTATATTCGTTATCAGTGGTTCCAATGTATTTATTGCTTTGAAAACGAGTAAGGAAAATATTTTTAAGGCAGTTATATTTTACTTAAAGATTCAGTTGAAATTACATCGTTAATTAAATATTTTTTGCTAACTTATTTTTTTCCGATTAATCACATTTGATAGTATGCGAACCATGAATGCGATTTGACTGATTTAACGTGTAATATCTGTAAGAGGATTTCAGACTTTCGGGGAAAACGGGGTAATAAGTCGGCATATTGCTCAGTCAACGGTAGCAGGCATCGAAGCGGGGATGAATTATGCAGGGAAATCTACACCCTACTCAGACGAGATAGACAGAACCTGTCCAACTTCACCTGGACGCAGTTTTGCACAAAACGTCCAAGGATTAACATATCGGGAAAACAGGCGTTGAAAAAAATGAATCATTTAAAAATAATATGCTAATGAATTAAATGAGAATATTTATAGATTTGGCGTCTAATTTGTGGAACTCTATATTATTTTAAATATAAAAATCAAATACTGATTATTAAAGTCTGTTTAATTGTATTTCATTTTTAAAAACGCATATAAATAAAATTTGTGTCAATTGTTTCGCCTTGTTATGGCATTTCCAAACTGCTGTCATACTGTGACAATAGTTTGAAAATGCCACAATAAGGGGAAACAAAAAGCGTGTTTTAATAATTAAATACAATTTCAAAGACTCTAAAAATTAGTGTTTGATTTTAATATTTAAAATATAAATAAAAAAAAAAAAACTTTGCTTTCTTGTTACAACGTTAACGAATGTTTTTTTGTACATATATGATTTACTTTAGAAGTTATTATAATTTTACATTATTTTTCTTATTTTTTGAAGTAATAAATACTTAAAAGATTTTTAAAATCTGATTTTTCATTCCTGTATTTAGTATAAAATCATTGCAGGATTTTTCTCTTCTTTTTTTACCCATGTTCACTAATCAGGTAGAGGAATGGCCTTACAAGCATTATGAAATTCAGCTTATCGTAAATGTACATGTGCTATTTTATTTCTTTTTATTTCATCAGACTGAGCCACAGTAATAGCCATACATAACTTGTACATTTCAAAAATATATATTGACTTGTCTGCAACGAAGAATAGTACTGTATTCACGTCACAATATGTTTATTTTAATGTATAAGTATTCTGTAGCTATTTTCCGTAAAAAATCGTAATTAATACTACTTTATCTGTTTGTGGGAAATTTTTTAAAGCAGTGTGATGTTGAACTAATAACATCACATACATTTATAAATCGTGAATAATTCTGCTATATCCGGTGAGAAATATTTTAAAGTAGTGCAATATTAAACTAATTACACCACTTAAATCCATCAACCAAAAAAAATTAAAATTGTGGGTTAGGTCCTTTTCGTAGAACTACGAACACCTGATCTACTCTATACCGTATTTTTATTCTCCATAAGGAGTGAAAACGGCGTTCTAAGAATAGTAAACACCCACATTGCACTTTTATTAATCGATTTAAATGTAAATTCTTGTTGCATAAAACACTTTATTTGGCAGTAAAAGGCTACAGTGTTTGCGTTTTGTGGGGCAGCTGAAAGTAGAGGATATCTCCCGTGAAGACGTTGGAAAACAGAAGGACAGTTTTCGTTTTATGAAACCAGCACGCGCCAGGAGTCACGGGTTGCATAACCCAAATAAGGTTGTTGCTTGTCGCACGGAATGCAAAATGCTCCCTCTCCCTTTGTGAGGGAGCTGACAAATAAATTTAGCGATGTTTTACATAAAAGCTTTCATGATTCTAAAAGCTTTTCAGGTATTTATAAAATGAAGAAGAATAATAATATCTATCTCTTTAATTTATATTACAAAGAGGTAATGTAAAATGGAGTAAAAAACTAGTTGTTACATCAGGAACGTATTAAATATGTATAAATAATAATGCAATAAAAAAATTTACTTATCAAAATAGATAAAGGAAAATATGAATGTCTGGTTGGAATTCCTTATTGGAGAAACCTAGATTTATGAACAAGTATTTTGGACACACTCAAAATGTTGTGAAAAAAAGAAGAATTTAATTCAACAAAATAAAAATGGAATTTTTCGTTTGTCAAAAATATTTCATCTCTGAAATTATTCACAGATAAAACATGTTTGAAAAAAAAAACTTCTTGACCCCATTGGCAGCGCCATCTTTTGAACATAACAGCAAAAACCGCAATACTTAACATAGCTCATAGCAGATGGCGCTACTTTACAGTTGTTGCCATCAAGTATTTTAGTATAAAATCTAGCCTATTGAAAATATGTGGATTCTGTTTTCCTTGGTTTCGCCAAACCAAACAACAGTAATACGTGACATTTAAAATAAAGTTGACTTATATGGAACTAAGGTGCTGATCTAGTGTTGTTTTTAAACGTATTAGCTCTTTAATTTTTAAAGTATGTACATTTTAATTATTTAATGAGCTCCTTGCAAAACAAATTCTACGATGAGATGTTTTTTACTTTTTATCTTTTGTCGAATTAAAAAATATATATTGTAGCTGTCTAGTGATCAACCTTAAAGAGATGATTTCGATATGATCAAATATAAGAACTTCTTTCCATTTTATTAAAGTAGAATGTTTCATATAAGTTGTAAGTTTCAAATCATGTTTAAATTAAATATGTTTAGAACAAGATTTTATATATAATATTTTCCAACTTAAAAGTTGTGATTAAATTTCTTTCACTTTTTTTAAAGGTAAAAAAATAACCGAACTGTTAAAAATATAGGTAGGTACTTTTATATATTAAAAGTGGCTCAAATGAGATAAAGTATTTGTCATTTTTATACGAAATAATATAGAAATTTGATCATTCCAGAGCTTTAAATCAAGTATTTGGCTGGCTTAAGTGATCATTTTATTTAGCCAAATAATAAGTGCAGAAATGAATAAAGTTATCACTTAAACCAGCCAAATTTTGTGTTGTACGCTTCGAAAAAACGAAAGATGCCTAGTCTCATATACGCACCTATAATATAACATATATCATCCGAATTTTTCCATTATTTTTTATATTTTAATATTATTTACATAATTCAAATGGAATAAAATATCACCTATGGAGTTTTTTCCCATGTATTTTATTTGACCAGCAACCGGGTTTCGTCGTAACCGACATCATCAGACTGGTGATGTCTGTCTGGTGAAGATACTAGTCTGATGATGTCGGTTACTATGAAACCCGGTTTGCTGGTAAAATAAAATTCACGTGGAAAAACAACAAAGTTGTTATTTCATTCTTAAAAAAGGAAGTTAACCACCAAGCATAAAACTTAAATATTTTAAATTAATGTACTAAAACTTGTAGAAAATTCTCATTTTTGGATAGGGTTGGTACAAAATAAGAAAAATAACAAAATAATTAGGCTATTATTTTTTCCCATCTATCGGGTCATGTCACCATTATTGAGAAAATATCGAGATGGAATCTCGGGAAAAAAATTCAGTGTCTGATAATAATTGAATAAATAGATTGTGAAAATGTTATGTGATTTTATGTTGAAAGAGTAAGAACATTTCTAAAAAATAAAAATTAAAACGCTGATACACACAAAAACTCAACAATAGTTATTCTCTAAATCTGCTGACGCAACATGGAAAAATATATTTGTGTGTGTATTGAAGAACAATGAGAAAATCTTCCGAACTCATATTCCGAGGAGATTTTTCTTGTGCACGTGGTTTTACCTATTCATTTCCCGTTGAATGTTCCCTTGAAAAATGTATTGTGTTCCTTCGCAGTTCACATCTGGGAAAATTGTATAGTTGGGAGGTTCACGTGCCGAGAAAATTTTACTGGTGTAGTTCACAGCATGGAAAATTTGCATTCTCGCAGTACGAGCAACTACGCTCACTCTGAGCCAGCTCGCTCGGCCCGAGCGCTAAAGGTTGCAGAATATAATATTTTTATTGTTTCGCGTGAGACTGGAAATACGGCGAGACGTCAGACCTTTCTGAAGGCAGTAGGCATGAACAGAATTTATGCATACAATGAGACTGAACATATACAACATTTTTATTATTTTGTTATTTTTTTTTGTGTTCTTATTGTTTTTATTTTATTAAAATAAAAAGAGGTAATGAGGGGATCCCGAGGGGTGGGGATGAAGTGTCGGCCTCTGTCCGTACATCCTCCTCCCCCCTCATTAATTGAATAGAGCAATATTTATTTCTTCAGAAATATTTTGAAGATTTTCCTCTATGTGCAGCTGACAGAGAGTCCCTCAGGACTCTATAACTGCTGCGGGTGGATGGTGGACTCAGATTCCAATATACAACATTTTAAGTCTCCAAATATTTGAAAAAAAAAGAAAGTATACGGACACACTCAAAATGTTGTAAATTAATTGACTGGTCAAATTATAAGCTTTAAAAAAAAACGAAATTGATGTTTCTTAGCGTTTCTTAAGTATGTGAATATTATCCAGGGTTTTGACCTCACATACAAATGAAAGAGTTTCTGTTTAATAAAAGCTTCCCTCGTACCACCACAGATTTCTCTAGTGAAGTCTCGCATACTGTGTTTCGAGTTTGATCAAAATATCTCGAAGTTTCAAGAATTTGAATGGTTTTGTTGTCAATCATGGGTAGAATTGGTGAATGTTACACGCGTGGAAAGTGATCACTTAACCAAACCTATGACAGTCGTTAGCCCTGTAAATGCCCAGATTTTTATATATTTCTTAATCTATGTTGAGAGGGACTCCCAAAACATAAAGTGTCGGCTGGTAAAGTTTTGGCCTTCGTATTTTGGGATGAGGTAAAAAAATATATGTCAATACTTGACTATAACTTTTTATCAATAATAATTGAATTGAGATATCAATACATACCATCACAAAATTCTCCCTACCTGTGCAAGGGAAATATAATATTATTTAACCTCAGTGAGATAATTTACGTCTGCCAAACCAATAATCTCAAATAACTTTAATAAACACATTTGCCAATGTTCGGTTCCAAAGTTCCCGAACTATATTCATTGAGTTACCCAGATGTTCAAGTTAGTAGCATTCAATAACTGTTAATGCACATTGAGAACTACTCATTTAGCTACAAGAACTATCTTAAAATCGATTTCTTCAACGAAATTGCTTGTAACACACACTCGATTACTTAATATTGCGAATAACTCATTTTTCAAAATTCTGTGCTTCACAAGGCTATGTAGAAATTGTATAAACTGGGAACTGTAAGGAAAAAATACTATTAAACAATAATTTTTAAAAATATGTTCACAACATTTTGAATGTATCTAAATACTTGTTCACAAATCTAGGTTTCTCTACTTAAGACTAATATTTATATTTTTGACATTTCAACAAATTTGAAGATTTTTGTCCATGCTGAGATGTCAAACATCTAAAAATTACTCCTAAGTGGCGAAACATAGATTTGTGAACAAGTATTTGGACACGCCAAAATGTTGTGATTAAAATTATCTGCTAAAATTATCAATTATTTAAAAAAATTGAAAATCATATTTTCAGGCATTTCTCAATATGTAAAACACTTAAGTTTTTAAAAACGATAGATTCTGAAGCATTAATTGAAAATTTATAATCTTAGCTTTTTTATTGCAAATTTGTTAATATTCCATTTTCCAAACAAAAATTGCTTTTTTTACTCTAGTACTAGTGCTTATCTTGTGAGGAAATTGAAAATAAATAAAAATTTCACAGTCAATATATATTTTTTAAATAACATTAAACTTACAATCAAATTAATACTTGGTAAATACCACTAGATTAAACTGAATACTTATATTAACTATGTAAAACTAATGTTAGAAATAGATAGACATTATCACAAATACTGCTGAATTAATTAATGCGATACTAAAGTAACCTGTAATAATAAAGTGAAAAAAATTAAAACGGTCTTAAAATTGAGACGAATAATCAATGTGTATTATGTATTTCCTTAAGGTATACTTAACTTCGACTCAATTTATTTTGTTGGTGCAATCGATTCTAAGCGCCACCTATATTATTTAGTCAGAGGGTCAAGGAAGATTTATAGTAATTTGCTGTCACACAAATATCCGAAACGTTTCCGACCTTACTAGGTAGCTACTATCCTTAGCACTACTTAAGGAAATGTAATATCATCTATATACATAATATTTAGTACCTACACAGTAAAGGTTTCTTGTATGCTTAAATATTTGGGACGGTCATAAGTCATCATTTAATACTCAGATGGTTTCAGATACATGCAATAGGTATACAGATTAAAGAGACTTTATAATGAGGTCAACATACAAGTATATGTTAACCTTCATTGTAATAAGAAATAGTTCTGGCTAAAAAAAATTGTAATTTTATTATTTTAAAACAAAAAATTATAGTGACACGTATTTCGACAGCATTTCGCAGCATTTTCAAACACCGTATTGATTTATGAAAATGATGCAAAATGCATTAAAACACGTATCACAATAGAATTAAAAATTCATGGTATTTACCGAGTAAGACTTAAATTAATAATGGGGAGACTTATTGGGAAGAATTTATACTCAGAATAAATTAATTAAATTAAAAATTATAATACTCTTAAAATGTGACTTATCCTATTATATATATATATATATATATATATATATATATATATATATATATATATATATATATATATATATATATATATATATATATATATATATATATATATATATATATATATATATATATATATATATATATATATATATATATATATATATATATATATATATATATATATATATACATATATATATATATATATATATATATATATATATATATATATATATATATATTTATATATATATATATATATATATATATATATATATATATAATATATATATATATATATATATATATATATATATATATATATATATATATATATATATATATATATATATATCTATTTTTAATGAAATCTTTCTACTAATGACTATGACCCTTACCCAGTAGTGCATCCATAGGACACTGCATCAAAATGGTGCAAGATTAATTTCGTCGTTTATTATATAAAAGCAATGTGAGCAGTCCTGTAATCCAGGTATCAATCCAAGTTGATATTAAATAAATATAAGAGTGAAAAAACACTTGTATCTATTTAAACTGAATCAAACCCAAGATCTTCAGCATGGTAGTTAAATATGCACAAAAAATGTACCCTTAAAATTGAATAATATGCAGTAAAAATTCTTGAAATAGTGAGATAATACACCAAAAACTAAACGTAATAAGTAAGGTGATTACCATTCAAAACAAATATCGAATGAGGAAAAGTTGTAACCCAAATCAAAGGAAAACTCGTTCCAGTTAAACGACATACAAACACCAAAAACAGACAACATAAAACACTCATAAAACTGCAAGATTGAGATTGCAATGCAATCGGAGGAAATAAACAAACAAAATCAAACCCATACTACATTTTTGCAAAGAAAGAATGTTATGTAATAACGTTATATAACCTACTAACATCAAAATGTCATGGAAAAACCAAACACTTAATGAAAAACTATCAATAAATGGATAAAAGAGGTAAATATAAATTAAATACATCGTGTCATTCGGTCATGTCATACATTACTAAATAACTATATTAATAAAGGCTATAGAGGCTTGCACATTTCATCTAAAGCTTTGGAATTAAGGTTATTTATGCTTTTTTTGTTTAAATGTGTCCTAGCGCGGAAAATTTTAGTGACTACACAATTTTCTAAATTTTAACTGTTATATGCGTACGACACTCGTATAAATAAGTTGATTGACTTTTTTTTAAAATTCTGATTGAATTTATAAAATTCCGAAAAATTAATGATATTAAATTATTTTCATATTAAAAACAGCTTATGGAAAAATAATGTTGATTCAGGTAATATTGATTCGCTTTATAAAAAAAAATCTACTTATAAATATTTCTATCTTATATTTTTCCACCAAACAAAGCAATATTTAATACGACATTAATTACCTAGAAAGTTTTAATTATGAAACATGTATAAAACAGTATAAAAAGCAGATTTAATGTTTATTAGATTTCTTGTTACACATTTATCGTTTGTAATTAAAATACTGTCTTTCCCAGACTTCAGATATTCCAAGCCTTATTCAGTCACATTGACGTTATAAATGAAGTATTTCCCTTTATGATGTGTTTTTAATTCCTTGAAATTGTGCTTCGTTATATTTCTTCTTTTATGGCGACAAAATGTGCCAATCACATCGTAATTGAAATATAACATCAATTTCGCACTTAAAAAGGTTTTCAAGCTCATTTATTCATCATTTTAACAAGTTTTCAACCCGGTTATAAGTTTAAAATAATATTAGTTTTAAACAATTTTCTCAACTGAAATGTTTGATTTATTTCAACTGAAAAAAGTTATTTATTGAATAGTCTGTGTGATCTGAAACTAAAATTTTGACAGTAAATTTGGGTCACTTTCTACTATACCTACCTATTTGCGGGACATTATTATAATATGTAATGTTACCAATAAAATATATCAATTGATTTTTAATCAAAATTCTGTAATTTTTTGACATATTAACATCGATGAAGAAGAATATACAAATCTGGTCATCTGATCTGACCATCAAATGCTAGTTTAAATTATAACTTTATACACGTGTAACATAATTGGAGATAATCCAGATTTGTAAACAAGTATTTGGACACACTCAAAATGTTGTAAATAATATTTTTATTTTTTATTTTTAGTATTTTGTATTATACAAAGTATGTATTACATATACATAAACATACAAATAAACGTTAATTTATTTATTCAAAAACTTAAAAATTAATATTTCATTTTTTGCAGAGACTCACCAAGCCACCTTATGTGTATTGTCGGTGGAGCTCGTTTTAAGTATTTTTTTTTAAATTACTTTAAAAAATATATATTTTACATAATATACACACAATAAAAAAATAGGCTGAAAATATCTAGAAACTAGATGATTAAAAAAAAGTTATCTTGGGAATGAGCTTATGGTGTGAAAGTTTGTATTAATAATCAATTAATGAAGCTTTTTAGTTCTTCTTTTCCGTCTTATTCCTCATTACTGGGGGATGTGACCTTTGTCGAATCAATGACTCTTCTCAAGTTATCCCTTGACTGTGTTGCACGCAGCGCTTCAACCACCGAGGTGCCTGCTGCTGTCTCTTGATCGGTGGACCGGTAGATTCCTCACACATTCCAATGTGTGGAGGGTCTTCCTTTTCCTCTCTTTCCCCTTCAGGTTACCAATCACAACCAGTCTTTCCAGGCTATCCTCATTGCCACGCGTAATAATCTGAAAAATGCGTCGTTTGCAGAAACTGGCAAGACTCAAGCCATCCAAGTGTAACTCTTAACGAAAGGTCTCTGTCTTTATGCCTATTATAGAATTTATTTTGTCATTAATAAAAAAAAAACATATGTATCAAACTGTTTATCAACTTTAACGTCAAATTACAAGTATTGTTAGGTACGTAAAAATTCGTACAAAGGACGACGTTTGTGCGATGGCGAATGTTTTACTTTATAATTTAATGTTTACGCGTTGGTGCACACATTTATCATTTCCGCCACACGATGGCCGATTTAATTTGAGAAATGGCATTTTTAAGGACCTTGGTGTAATTTCACGTTATGCGAGAATTTTTTCATTCACTCGGTGAAATAATTTATTAGACTCAGCTCTAATTACATATTTTCATGCCACAAAGAATATGATTTAGCCTTTTCTGTAAGCATCATTAAAACAACGTGTTTCTTCACAGTTTTTTTTAAAGAAACATATATAATTCACAAAGAGTATGTCATTTTGCTAATGGTTGTCTCGAATAAGGTGTTTACTTTAGAGTTTTAACAAAAAAACTACGCAATTTACGGCAAAGTAATTAAAATGTGTACCTAAGCACAGTTACAGACAAAAAAGTAAGTTTATCATTTTAAAATTATAATGTAAAAAAAATGAAGCAGTTAATATTTTAACAACATAGTGTTAAAAAGATATTTTTATTTCGTCTTTTATGTTGAAGGTTTGTATTGGTGAATGCGGACTTATAAAAAAAGTGTACAAAAAATACGTTAAGAAATTGTGATTGTATTTGAATTACTATTTTTTGTTTGAAGAGTTGGTTTCCATTGGACAAGAAAATCTGAAAACACAAAAATATTTAACAGTACAACATTTTAAGTGTGTTCAAATACTTGCTCACAAATATTTTACTGTAACTGGAATTAAGAAAGAATAATAAAAAACTGTGCTTTAAATGGAATTTTTCATTCAATTTACAAATTAGGCATAACTTTGAAATTAAAATAAAACAATGGTTTGCTATAACAAGCTTTAAATTATGAAGCGATAATTTAACTCTGCAAAATAGAACATTAATATTATAAGACCTTACTTAATACGGTAAAATAACACCAATTACCCCATAATTTTTGGATGGAATAATTAAAATCAACATTAAAATTATTTGCCTTGTGTGATCAAATAAGAAGTGTGTCTCCTTTCATTACCCGGGGTGTTTTGTTACCTGTCCGACCCTCTCCGCACGTGACCGCACCCTACTAGAACCTTACGGATATCCGGATGCTACCCACCTGCTAACCACCCCCTTAGTGAGCGTCCACTGCCTCCACATTACGCCTCCGTGGATGGTAATCTGTCAGGTGTCACGGTAGCTCAGTGCTGAATTCCCTGGCTTCATCATCAAGTCACGCAAACAGCTCTTCGAACCGCCAGCGACCTTTCTTTCATATGACATATGGCATAATAAAGATCATATGCACGTATGATTTACTCGTATACAGTCCATAGTTTCCAATGGAAAAAAAATTGCAAAACACTATGAATATTTGTTTATCTTTTAATGTTTTTAATACTTATTATAACATAAGTGTGGAATTGTTTAATTGGCTTTATTTTTATGAATGTAACTATTTTTGTTAATATAATGTAATATTTACAACATTTTGAGTGTGTCCAAATACTTGTTCACAAAATCTGGATTATCTCCAATTACAGGAGTTATTTTCATATTATTTTTTGACATCTCATCAAAGATGAAGAAGAATATGGAAGTCTGGGCATTTACGGGGCTGACGACCGTCATAGGCTGGTTTTAGTGATCACTTTACACACGTGTAACATTCACCAATTCTACCCATTATTGACAACCACACTACTCAAATTCTTGGAAGTTCTATATATATGAACCAATTTAGAAACATTGTCTCTTGAATCACTGAAACTTCACTAGAGACTTTTATTAGCTTTTTATTTACATACATTTATGGGCTTTTATTCTACTACTATAGCAAAAAATATTATTTCTTGTAACGGTAAAACAAATTTTTGTAATTGGAAATAGAAGCAGAAGAAAACTGTGGATTTTGGATGATTAAGTATGTTAAATGCTTGAAAGCGGTTAGGTCAGGACTCGGAATAACGGGTGGGTATGTACGTATGTTTAATATGAGACGGTGTAAGAATGTGAAAGAGACGATGAATGTTTGCAAGTGAGAGTGGTGTGGCGTTGTGCATAGGGCGCTACAGTGAATCAACGTTGTGTCATCTTGATCGTTAATCACATGATCTCACACAATCCACACTGACACAATCCAGGGTGATATTAAAAACACAAGTTAAAAATAAAACTTAAAAATTCTAAAATAATTATTTCGACCTTACAGGAAAATAAACTATAGCATTGTAGCTCAACGATCCAATCACTACACTAAGTAGAATTTTTATTATAAGTCGCAGATTAATGGTTAATATGTACTAACGTTGATTAGATATCAATAAAATTTGTATTGTAGGTTCTGGTTATTCAACATTAAAATTGAAAATCCAATGTTTATACACTACAGACTTGGCAGTGAAACGGTTAATTTGATCAGCTTTTTTTTCTATTTGATTTTATGGGAGAAGACTTGCACCTTTGGTGCAATTAAAACATCGCTGGAGGCTGGTTCGGTCATACCCCCACCCCGTATCCCTTAATAGCCTTCCTTATCCACATAAGGGTTGGTATAGAGCTATGGAGCGTAGAAAATCATATAGGTATTACACCTAAATGTACACGGTGACATCGAAGCTGAAAAATATTGGAATTTTAAAATAAAGAATTATATAATAAAATAATTTATGTATTTATTTTTAAATCAAACACAGATTTTTTAGTTTACTAAGTTATATTTTCTTAATATTATTAGTTTCAAACGAATGTCCATGTCATTCGTTTGAAAATGCCATAACTAGGCGAAACAATTGTCACAATATTAATTTTTCGATGTGTTTTTCTTAATAAAATACAACTTAGTAAACTAAAGTCTTTGTTTGATTTAAAAATTAAAACATATATTGTTTTATAATAATAATAACATTAAAATTATGGTAAAGGTTTTAAGTATGTCAATTTATAATTAGTCAGTTTTTAATTTTTCCAAAAATTAAATTAAATGTTTAGTCAATGTTTTACTTGGCAAAAACTTCATTAAATCAATTATGACACGCATACATTCTGCATCATTAAAACGGTATTTGATAATGGTGTTAAAATAAAAATTACACGTTTTAAATAAAATTTTAAAACGTGTCACAAGAGATTATGATGAACAGTGGTATTTGACAAGTAAAATATTAATAAAAATGCATAGATGAATGAAATAGAAATTTGTGTCATTAAAACTGTGATTATCGAATTTTCTGTTTGAGTGTAGTATTACCACTTTTACTTAATAGTTAACCGCTGTAGTTGAGATCAAATTGTGACATTAGTTATTATTATATCATCTAAGATCGTTTCACATTGAAATCGAGGAAATACACTTCAAGTTGTGTTTTCGCACATCGAAATAAATTGGCATTGAAGTGGAAACTAATTGTATTGTCCATCTCTACAAATATTTGATGATACAAAAAAAAACCCAATCAAATCGAATTTCAACGGTTTAAAATAACCTTCAATAAACTAATCGATGCATTAATTACCGAACACGTTTTGTCCAACTGGTTTTCTTAGGAGTCTACAATGGTACGTGAAATATATTATCGTTTGTCGTTATCATGCAAATATCATGTATCATGTCTGTTATTGTTATCAGCATCCACAAAATACTAATGCCCTTATCACATTTCCCACTTGCTGTTGCACTGGTATGGTACTAGAACCTTTTATATCAATCTAAATATACTCGTAAAAGAGATAAACAATTGTTTACTCTATTTGAATATTGTTATTGCATACTATTTGTTTACTTTATATCATTCTCCTTATCGTTCATCGTTCACTTTGTGTATTACAACGTTAAAAAACACTTATTCGAGACTACAATTTAAATTAAAATGAAATTGTTACGGCATGACATTTATGCAAAAAAAAATGGAAGACAGAAAGAAGACAAATGAATCACAATGGGAATATTTTCAATTGGAATATATCATTTTCAAGTATTTAGACACACTCAAAATGTTGTGTAAATGAACATAAGTGAAGAAGTCTATGGAAATGAAAATATGGAAGTCTGAATATTGAAAGGGTTCATAACCTGTCATTGGCTAGTTTAAGTGATTAATTTTACACTTTGCAATATTCACCATTCTACTTTTTATTGACAACCACAGTGCTTTTAGAAAAATGTACATGTGCTTCCATTAAAATATCAACTGTTTTTTCACAGTAAAATTTCGTCTAAGACATCTATGGTAGAAATCATTAAGCGAGAAAAAAAACCTTCGTGAGAAATGTTTTAAAATTACCTCATAAAACAAATTGAAGCGGTATTAAGTGATAGGATACCAAAGTTTATTTATAACCGATTAATTCAAATCATTTAATTATTCGGTTTTTACATCAGTTTTAAAATAACTCCATTAAAAAAAAAACTCAACGGTATCAAGTGATGAGATACCAAAAAAATTAGCGAAGTTTAATATTTATACCTTTATGAATTAAATGAAAAAATGATAACGATGGTCATACATCAAAACACTTTTTAGTGTATGATCATCAATCAAATGATACATCAAAAATCATACATCAAATCACAAAATATCTTTTAAAATTGACAAAAAAAAAAGATAATAATTACCATGAACTCACGACATTATTATTTTTAAGATAAAAAGAAGATGGTAAGATGGTGTTATTTTTTTAATGTTTTTTTAATCGGTAAGTGGTTTTATAATAATATATATTATTTTAAATTCTAAGCAACACTATTTTTGCTACACGGAGTACTTTGAATACCTTCATACCTTTACGTAAAATAGAACCTTACCTGAAAGTAAAGTATGACGTATACAGCCTTGTATAGAGCTTTTAAAGCCTACCTTAACTGAAATGTAATTATACACCCGCGGTTGCAGACTTCCCAGTAATTGAATTTGTGACTTCAGGAGACAATTAAACTTCTGCGGAATAAAATCTTATTTTCAACATAAAACGGAGATTCTTTTCTCAAAAACCCATCGAGGTGAGCTGGAATATCGATTTTCTTTGGTAAATCTTTTTGTTCTAAAAATCTTTTATACTACAATCTAGGAATTCCCCACGGCTGAAATTATGAACGCTATGTAGACGTCAATTACTATTTTTATGGTAAACATAGCGTTATTTTTCGATGTCTATTTTTAACGACGAAGTAAATGTTTTCGAAAAACACACACACGCCCGCGCACATATACACGCACACATTTATACACATACATATATTTTTATATATATATATATATATATATATATATATATATATATATATATATATATATATATATATATATATATATATATATATATATATATATATATATATATATATATATATATATATATATATATATATATATATATAATCACAAGAAAAAATACTTTTATATCATTAAGAAGCATAAGAACTATCTCTTTTTTAGAGAAATACAGCGCAATTAGTACAACATATGTTATAAGTAAAAATATCTGGCAAATAAATTAAATTGTAATGTTTTCGTATTTTTGTTAAAAAAAAAATAAAAATATCACTACATGTAAGATTTCTTGCAAATAGTCAACATACCTAATACTAAAACGCCGATTATCTTCATTGATAAGGTAGTATACGTGTAGTAAAACAACGTGATTAAATGCTTTTATGATATTACGTATTATAGAAAGCTGGCATCCTCAAAACGTCGTTTTTCTTTCAGAAAAGCTCCTGGGAATTTTTTGAAAAACATTTGGTCGCGTTAATGAAAGCCTTCTTTGCGGTCGGATTATAGAATTATTGCGAGGTATGTTTAGGATCCAATAAGCGCTGTTACCAAAACGAATTGGGGCTTTCAGCACCTGGAGCTTTGCGATGATAAAGACACTTACAAGAAAAATGAGCAGCTTTAATATTTGGGGTGTTCGGAAGAATATTGAATACATGTATAATATAATCATGTAAACGAAAGATAAGTATATTAGACGAATGAAAAATAACGCAATAATAAAAATTGCGGTATATATGTACAAATATATAATAATTCAAATATTTATTGACATTTTAACAGAAGTGAAGAAGTTTTTTGAAATGAAAGTATAGTCAGAACATTTATATGATTCATGGCCTATAATTGGCTATTTGAATTTATAAATTTAACAATTTGACATATCGATATAGATAAAGAAGAATATCAAAGACTAAGTATAGTCTGGTTAAGTGATCACTTTTCACACGTGTAACATTTACCGTATCCATTATTGACGACTACATTACTAAAATTTCAGGAAGTTGTACATACGTTTCAATTAAAAATATCGACTGTACTCTTCTATTCAATAAGTTATATGTATTAGTTGCTTCTATGGTTGAAATGAATAAGTTAGAAAAAACCTTCATAGAATGTACGCAAGGCATTTGAATCATTAAACATACTAGGAAATGCCTAAAATTATCGTATTTATTTTTCAATCAATGGAGAGAAATCGTCAGTGGTTCCCAATCTGTGGATTTACGAATGTACGACGATTGTTCCCAAGAGATTTAGTTCCCTAATTTTTCAAAAATAATTATCTGAACAGATCTAAAGGTGTTAGCACAGTTTATAGTAGCACAGTTCCAGGGGGGGGTCAAATAAATATAACGTTATTGCGTTTATATTATGCAGTTCCCTATACCCCGTTGGGATGCAGATAAGGGTTCGAAATGAAAAACCACGTAATACTTGAATTAAAAATCAAACCCGGTACCTCCGGCATAGTTATTTACATTAATCATTACACCACGCAGGCGGACATTAATGTGAAATGGGTCGAAGGTATTAATGTTTCAGAAATACTGGCAAAAAGGAAAGAGTGTGAATAAAATATGTGAACAAAAAGAAAAGATATTAAGCATTTTCCTGGGGTGCAGATATTTAATAATATTATTTTTTCATTTCTTTTTGTAGCGTTTACCTGTTTATCTCGACTTTTCCATTTTATGTTTCAAGATCTTACGACTTGACAGCAAATGTTTCGAGTGGAAAAAGAAACCATTTAATTATATACTGATTTTGAATATTCCTAAACATGGATATTTCTTAATTTTTAATGTTAACTTGTCACCAACGATTCTCCATATTTATTTTTACTTTTACGTTTATATGTATAATATGAAATATCATACAAAAATACCTCTTTTACATTCATACTTTATATACATCACACTAACATAAATATAGCCACCAAAGTTTAAGACAAATTTCTCAGTGTAGTTGTCATGAATAGAATTTTAAATGTTACTCAGTGCTTAAAGCAAACTTTTAAACCAGACATTGAAAGGTAAATGCTTAAACTTCCATATCCTTTTTAATCCATATCAATTAAAAATCTTGTTATAAGACTCTTATCTTAATATAAATATTTTCTATTTTATACAGTGAGGTATTTGTAGGTACAGGAAAATGAATGAAAAAGAGTCTAGAAGGAGGGAAGTTAATGGAGTGTTGAGAGGGTGATTTTGATTCTAAGAGTAGGTAATTATATTTCAGATGAAAGAAGAAAGAAAGTGTTTCTTTCAATTAACAGTTCATTACATAGTTAAATAACTAAGGAATTTTTTAAATCTGTTGTGTTTTAAGAAAATGTATTATACATAAGGGTTTTTCTCAAAAGTACCAAATTCAAATTTTTCACCTTAAAAAATGTGGTATTTCTTATTCTCTTTGTCATGTTACATTAAGGGTCAGTATTCTTTATTTTGCAACTAAATGTAACATTTTACCTAATTGATTTTTATCTTAAAATACCTTTTTTGCATCGAAAAAATAAGTTTTTTGTCGAAATATCGTTTGGTTTTGAAAAGAAAGCAGTAATCGAGAGGTTAATTTTTTTAAAAATATATAAATATATGTATATATATATATATATATATATATATATATATATATATATATATATATATATATACATATATATATATATATATATATATATATATATATATATATATATATATATATATATATATATATATATATATATATATATATATATATATATATATATATATATATATATATATATATATATATATATATATATATATATATATATATATATATATATATTTATATATATATATATATATATATATATATATATATATATATATATATATATATATATATATATATATATATATATATATATATATATAAATATATATATATATATATATATATATATATATATATATATATATATATATATATATAAATATATATATATATATATTTATTTATTTTTTTTTAATTTTTTTTTTCAATTTAGGTTTTAAAAAACAAAGAAATTTTAATTTATGTACATTCTTAAAAAAATCGGGCGTGAGACTCTTCGGTAGTCTCAGGTGGAATGAATTCTGTGATAGCGAATATCTTCTTAATCATTCCTTTATTATCGGAAATATAAATATTTGGGATATTTATTGTAAATATCGTTTATAACGCAAATACTAGTTTCATTTGAATAATCGAGTTTATTCACTTTCGTATACTATATTAAAAAAACCATTCCTGTTAATACTTAAAGTAGGTATTTTATTTAAATAACTAACACATTAAATCGTTTCGATGTCGTTACGATAGTATTCGCAATTCAATCGAATAATATATGTTACGTATTGTAATGCACGGAACAACGTAAAAGCTCCTATTTGAAGTTGTCCCCATTCAAAGGATAAAGTTATAAAAGACTTATAAAGCTGGGTATAGTTTCACTGGAGAGCTTTTGCATCGTAAAGTGAATTAAGTGTAAAGCGTAGAGCTTTCTGCCTAAAGTTTCTGAAATCGAAAAGCTTTAGCTGTTTACGTACGCGTTTATTTAACTCACGGATTTACACGACATCGGGTTTATTATCAAAGTTAAATGAGTAAATCTAACTGCCGGGAAAACATTAGGGATTTTTTCTCAACCTTGAATAAATAAAACAATATTACTTGTTTGTTTTTATTTTTGTTGATTTTAAGTTTTTTTATAATAATTTCCATTGATATTCAGACAGTTTATTTGAAAACATTTTATATTTTGCTTATTTTATTACAATATTGATTTTTTTACTATAACTGTAATGCAATATTATGTTATATACTCGAATAATATAATATTTGTTCGCCTCCGTAGTGTAATGGTCAGCACGCTCGGCTACCGTTCTGGAGGTCCCGGGTTCGATTCCCAGGGGGGTCAAATAAATGTAAGTGATTTTTTTCACTGCAATATTTATTCAATATTACCCTTAACTGGTCCTGAAGCGGGGGGCTGATCACCTTTCCTTCATGTGTAAACGATCAAGATAACACTGCGTTTATATAAAGCAGTGCCCTATGCACCATTGGGGTGCGGATAAGGGTTTTATATATATATATATATATATATATATATATATATATATATATATATATATATATATATATATATATATATATATATATATATATATATATATATATATATATATATATATATATATATATGTATATATATAAAACCCTTATCCGCACCCCAATGGTGCATAGGGCACTGTGTCATATAAACGCAGTGTTATCTTGATCGTTTACACATGAAGGAAAGGTGATCAGCCCTCCGCTTCAGGTACCAGTCCATGGTAATATTGAATAAATATTACAGTGAAAAAATCACTTATATTTATTTTACCCCCCTTGGGAATCGAACCCGGGACCTCCAGAACGGTAGCCGAGCGTGCTGACCATTACACTACGGAGGCGGACGGAATATATATATAAATATATATATATATAAATATAAATATTTTATTTTACTATAACTGTAATGCAATATTATGTTATATACTCGAATAATATAATATATTATGACACTAATCTAAGCATGTGTAGAGTCAAAAGATCCAAAAAGTAGTTACGTTTTTAACATCTCATCAAAGATGAAGAAGAATACGGAAGTCTGGGTATTTACAGGGCTTATGAACTATCATAGGCTGGTAAAGTGATCACTTCATACATTTGCAACATTCACCGTGTTTGAAAACAACTTGACACAAATTAAAAATGTTGTGGGTAAAAAATAGTTCGTCAATATACAATAGTATCATACTTATTTAGAAGTAAACAAAACATATTTTTGTTTAATGGTTAGGATATTTGATTCTGAGTTTAATTCATAGTGTGTCTAAATAAATATGTTTTTTCACTTCAATATTTATTTAATACATATCATCCTGCACTGTTACCTGAAGCGCAGAATTGATCACCTTGCCCTCATATTGTATAATAAAATTTTAATTTAATTAAACACTCGAATAATCCACTGAATTGAGTTTAATTTTTATGTACGACTAGTTTCGAAAACGACCAAAAAAAAACAAAAAAAATAAAAATAAAACACAATTCGTCGTAAATAAAAATTATACTCAATTCAGTGGATTATTCAAGTTTTTAATTAAATTAAAATAATCATGTCATTCCACAAAGTTAATGCCGAATCAATAAATAATATAATTGTTTAATAAAAATAACAAATTAACATTTTATCAACTTGATGTAGATTCCTATTTACCATTAGAGTGGGTGGCAATAAATAACACATATTATTAATATCTACATATTTTGTTATGTGGACGAATATATTATATTATTTAATTTTATTCTAAGTTTTAAAATTAACAGCAAACTTAGTCTCATATGCATATTATGTTTTTATGTATGCATTAAAAACATTTTCCAAGACTACGTATTATCTCTAGTTACCCAAACGAATAAAATAGGAAAGTATTAACAGCCAAAACACCATAATATATATATATATATTTTTTAACATGTTTTTTTTAATATATTAGTAAGAGGATATGTTTGGATCATTAAAAAAATGCGTTCAAAAAAACTTGATACGACGGTTTATTAAATTCCATCCCTAGGTTAAGGGTGTGGGTTTGAATGATATTTCAGCAAATTTTGACAAATTGTCCCCCGCGGCGCTAACTTTTATCTTCTACAGCCTATTACGTCCACTCTCTAGGGTAGAAGCCTAGAATTCTGAAATATGAGCCCTTAAGATTAATGAATTACGTCTAGGGATCAATTATATTTTATATTCCAATTTAATATGAATTTATTTAATGGTATTGTTTTAAAGAATTTACTAATTTAATGACACAGTTTTCATTAATGTTTTTTTATAAGAAGCTTTGCGATATTTTAATGCATTGTTTTATACGTTATATTTAGCATACGATAAATATCGGTCATTTGAATCAAATAATATTTTTTCTTAGAAATTTAGCAAATAAGGTTTTCGTTTTTATTATATTATTGTATTGCTTGCTTCATTATCTCTTCTTATGATATTTTAAGAGTATTTTTTATGCCTTTAATTTTTATCAAAATTTATATTTGTATATGATGAAAAAAAAAGTATTTTTGTATGAGGGTTTGTACTAGTCATGTAATTGTGATAAAATGAGTTTTGTAACATATAAAACTCACGGGAAAATTAAAAGCGTATTTATATTCTTAAATACTTAACAAAAAAAACTATAAGAGACAAAAAAGATGAGTGTATGTATGTTATACAAAAGTAACAACAAAAATATGATTAACTTAATGTCCATTATATTATGCATTGGTTCGGCATTAACTTTGTGGAATGAAATGTTGATTATTTAAAATATTAAACACCACGTAGCGAGTTTTATTTCAATACGCACGACTAGTTTCGAAAACTTGTAAAACAACTGTAGTTTTCGAAACTAGTGTGCAATGAAATAAAACTCAATATATGGTATTACACAAAAGTTTAACTTTTAAAATAAGCTTCATGTACATTGATAAATTAAAAGGTACAATGTTATATCAAAAAAAGAAAAGTAAACAAGTACACATGTTTTGTATACATGTTTTGTATGTAAATGTATTTTTACATACTAAACATACATATACCACATTTAAATAACTCTACATGCTTGTTTTAAAAGAATCTACCTTTGTTTTTCATTCGCTAACATTTATTGAGCACAACGTAATCTTAAATCTACAAGGAATATGAAAAGGTTGTGATTTCAAAGGATCTTCGCTCTCTACAGGCCGCTTTAAATGCATTCAGTTGGTGCATACTGCACACAATGTGAGACGATCACGATCTCTTGTTTACTTCCGAGCTGCAGTTGGCATTTTGATATTGTAATAATGTTTATTTGTCCATCTTGGAATATCAGCTGGATGAGAGGGTTTGTTTATTTTGAATTCACTCTCCTTTGTATTACTGCGAATATTGTTCTTATTACATTGCGATCTTACGAAATAAATTTGATAAAATAATTTTTCAAAATATATAAATATTTTATTATTATACCCTCCCTTTCATGCATCAGTGCCAGTGGTTGAGCATATTAGAAGGAAAAAGAAGAATAATTACAGTAACGAGAAAATTTTGATTACCGTTTCAAAGGTATAGTAAAAAAAAATGTTCACGAAAAATAATCACTTTCCTTGATGTTAACGAGCAGAGATTGTTCGGCACAAAGTATAGGGAAATTGAAAAGATATTCATATATACATACCCTTCCTCATAAATATACTGCTACCCTTAGTGTTTATTTAGGGAGATTGAATACGCTTCCACTAACCCTCATTTTCTCGGAAGAAAATACATTTCAATATTCTTGTCAAAGGGGATGAATTCTATAAAGAAAATAATATATGTTTCTTCGACTTCGGAGACGATCTCGCCTTTAACTCTGGAAATGATTTCCCGCGGGGCCTATGGCGTCACATCCCGTCAACTTGTCTAGGCTTATTAGGGTCAATGTAGTCGGTTCAAGTTTCAAGGGCGACGAACAGATTTCAATTCGTTATATTTCAGCGGCCGCTGAAATTTAGATTTTCATGACCTGAAAACATCAAAGTTATGTCTGTTTGGAAAATACGGAAAAAAAATTAAAAAATTGAAATTTCATACAAAGCGTTTTATTTTGTTTATCCAACAGTCAAATTTAAATGAGAATTAAATCGAAATATTTTATAATCTAAGCGCGAGGGAATTGAAACGTTAAATTAGTGATGAGTGATAATGATACTTTTGAATTCCCAAATGTATCCACTATATTTTGAATATATCCAAAGTTTTCCTCAGAAATTCTTGGTTTTTCTTCACAAATTCAGGAATGATTTAAATTGATAATATTAAAAAATAAAGAAGAATATGGGAGTTTCGGTATTCACAGGGCTTACAAACTCTTATGGTTTGATTAAGTGATCACCTAATAAGAGTACACGTGTTACATTTACCATTCACATTTTACCCATAATTGATAACAACACTTCTCAAAATTTCGGAACTTGTACATATTTTATATGATTGACACGTTCTTTCACATGTGAGTTTTCGGCAACATCTGTGGTTGAATTATGTAAGTAAGCTTTCAAATTAGTAGACAATCTTATGAATAAGAGATCATTAAAATTAGATCATAGGCGAGTGGGATAGCTAGATTCGTTTTTAACAAAACTTTTCTACTGGTTTGGCATTCTTTTTTTATTCTGATATCCTTGAAATATATTCAAACATATTAACATAAATTTAATTACAGATAATATGGTTCATATGTTTTCAATAAAAGCATTGAAATTTCAGATGTCCTTGCGTATTCCATTATATCCAAAGAACTCCTTGTTAAAATAAACTAAACTTCTAAAATTCGGAAATTTAAATAGATTTTACTTTGAACATTGTTTCTTATGAAGTTGAGAACCCGGAAACCAATTAAATGTAATACTCCCAAAAGTTTCCCAAAGTTTGGATTGATTGTTGAGTAATTGGTTTAGAGAAAATTGAGATTTCAGATACTAAAGGATGGTATGGTCATATTTTTGTTATGGAAATAATTATATTAATAAAGTGAAAGCCTCCAGAGACCAAGTTTGATGACAAAATTTGTGAATGTTTTTAAAGATCTCAATATTTTCATTGATTGATTAGGCAGTAATTTTGTGGAAATATCATTCCGTTTTTAATTTGAGTTTTACTTGGTAAATACCATTTTTTCTTAAAATCTATTGTGACACTGATACGATGTTTGAAAATGATGCAGAATGCATCGAAACACGTGTCTTAAATAGATTTCAAGAGATAGTTACGTTTACGAGGTCTGAATATGTTTATTGCATTGGGTGTGTCCAAATTCTTGTCTACACAAATTAATGATCAAATTAAAACCGCCATAAATTTTTAAAATCAATGGAAAGACAATTGAGATGGTATGGGCATATAGGACGCAGAGAACTCGAGCATGTCGTAAACCAGGCAATAGAAATGGATCTTCCTCGAAAGATATCTAGAGGCAGACAAAAAATTCATGGATGCTGCAAAGAGAAAACATGGTTCGAAGACATGGCCTTGGTAACGTTGTCCATGACAGAAGAAACTACAACCTGAGGACGAAGAGAGCTGACCCCAGCAGTCTACAAAGACGATAAGTCGGGATGTAGCCGGGAAGAAGATAAAAATTAAAAATCATGTTATTTGCCGTCTCCCAGTATGTAAAAAGTTGAGATCATGAATACATCCAAATAAAAGATCTCTGCTCGATAAAAGCTTTCCCAATGTAATCATAGATATCTCTAGTGAACTCATATTTACAATGGTCATAAATTCAATGATTTTTGTAGAAGTTAAAAAATTGTAATAAAAATACTCTAAATAAAAGTTGTGTGCGGACAACACGTGTAGCTTCTCGCGCACCCAGTCGCGTACTGACCTTGCATGTTTGAGGTTACACCTTCAATTTGAACATGTTTTTTTATATCTATATATGTGTTGAATTTTCGTGTTTCAGGAATCTGGCACAACCACGACAACACGGTAGCGCTGTGCGGGGCCGGGCGCGGTGGCCGATAGTACGGGTGCGGGGGCGCGGGGGGCAGGGGGGGCCCGGCAGGGCGGCGCCGCTCGTCGCTCGCCTCCGCCATGGGGCGCGGGGACCGCTCCAGGCCGCCGCACCACAAGCCCGAAGGTGAGCCCCCTGTCGCTCTATTCATCATCCTGAAATCATCCGGAGCATTCCCCTGTATGTGCCCGATAGTTACCTAAGACAGCGCCAGCGTCGGCATAGATGTTTCTAGGTAGCTTACAGGACTCTCTTATGGTAGAGAAAGTCCAAGTTTCTGAGGTATCTCTACATGAGAGACCATCAGGAAGCATTGGTCTGTATGTGCCCGATTGTTACCTAAGACAGCGTCGGCATAAATGTTTCACATTGCTATATACAACCTGTATATAGGAATGTGAAACCTACAGGACTCTCTTATGGTAGAGAAAGTCCAAAAGAAGTTTCTGAGGTATCTCTATATGAGAAACCATCAGGAAGCATTGGTCTGTATGTGCCCGATTGTAACCTAAGACAGCGTCGGCATAAATGTTTCACATTGCTATATACAAGACCAAACTGTATATAGGAATGTGAAACCTACAGGACTCTCTTATAGTAGAAAAAGTCCAAAGAAGTTTCTGAGGTATCTCTATATGAGAGACTATCAGGAAGCATTGGTCTGTATGTGCCCGATAGTTACCTAAGACAGCGTCGGCATAGATGTTTCACATTCCTATATACAGGACCAACCTGTATATAGGAATGTGAAACCTACAGGACTCTCTTATGGTAGAAAAAGTCCAAAGAAGTTTCTGAGGTATCTCTACATGAGAAAGTACGACTATTATCCTCGGCTCTACCCTACCGAGTTTCTCCAGGATATGCTTGGCTACAACAATTTAGAGACTAGAAGGAATGTGTATTTAATTACGCATTTTTACAGATTGTTGCGCGGTATGATCTTTTTGTAATCTGTGGTTCTCGAAACGAGTTGTGTTTACATTAATAAACACAAAAGTGGTTTAATACAAGTGTTTGATTCAATTATGTTTTCATCATCATATTATTTTACAAAGTTATTTCCAAATAAATAGATAATATTGTTTTTTGACATCTCAACATTGATGAAGAAGAATATGGAAGTCTAGGCATTTACGGGGCTGACGACCATCATAGGCTGGTTTAAATGATCATTTTACACACGTGTAACATTAACCAATTCAACCCATTATTGACAACCACATTATTCAAATTCTTGGAAGTTCTATATATATATATATATATATATATATATATATATGAACCAATTATGAAATATTGTTATTGGATCACTAGAGACATCTGTTTGTGAGATGAAAAGAAGCTATTTATTAAGCAGAAACTCTTTTATTAGTATGTGAGATCTGAATCCTGGATTATAATCACATACATGAGAAACGCCAGAAAATATCATTTTCATTTTTATTATTTTAGCTTATAATTTGACCAGTTAATTTATTTCAACATTTTGAGTGTCTCCAAATACTTGTTCACAAATCTGGATTATCTCCAATTGTATGAGTTATTTTACATGTTAAATAACTCCTATAATTAGAAATAATCCAGATTTGTGAACAAGTGTTTGGACACACTCAAAATGTTGTACATACATAACAATAGATTATGTAAATCTGTATCAACCAAAGCATCGTATTATTAAAATAAATAAAAATATACAACTGGGGATATGGCTTTGACTGAGGAAAGATATTCTTTGTGTCACACCTTAAAAGAGATTGGAATTTAAAATTTTGATCATTTGCAATGCAAATGCTTTCAGGAGAGGGTGAGTTTAGGGGTGTCCTCCCAGAGCTCTCTTGTAAATAGTCCTGTTTGTGGGTGAACAGCGCCCAGCCAGTCGGCTTGCAATATTTTGTGGACATGTCACTCACTCCTTTCAAGAACTTCATAAATCAAAAATCGTCAATTTTCAGTTGTGCATGTTTTCGGAATGCCCAGAAAATGTACTATATCCCAGCAAAAGAGGCATATTTTTAACTTAATATTTATCCGCTACAGGGCAGAAAATGTTGTTTTTGCATTTTGAAGAAAAGGTATTGTTTAATTATTTTTTTTAAATATACTAAATATTTTTCAAATGGAGAAAAAACATTCAGGTTCTACCTTAAAAGATCTGTTGCACAGTAAAAAGTTCAATAAGTGGCTTGATATTTATTTTTAATACATTGTGTTATATTTTTAAACTTAAAAAAGTTTCTTGATTTATGACGTTCTTGAAAGGAGTGATCGATGTCTTACCTTAGACGAGGCTAGAACAGCGATCAGAAACCTCTTGGACCAAAAGAGACAAACGTGAGTAGCAAAACGGTTTGGAAATTTAAGGAGAGCCAATTTTAAATTTATAAAACTTTAATTTAATTGATTCAATGTTTAAAGGAACTTTTTTCAAGTAATATATTTTTAATCGTGGATACTTCAGTGCGCAGATCCATAAATCTATCATCGATGTATAAATCAGTGAAAAAAGATTTTGATAATGCCTTTTTATATTAAAATTAACAGTTTTTTAAGTATCTCTGCTACTCAAAACATATTTAAAGATAGGTACCTTTTAACATTCAACGATTTATGTATTTATCTATCCATTTTAAATTTATTTAGTAAAGAAGACAAAATAAAACTAAAAAAGTACGTATTTAAAAGTCCAAATTTATTTTATGCACAGATAATAAAAAAATAATCAATGTTTCTAAATAAACGTCATTTTAAATTTGACAAAGAAGGAGCCACACAAATTATTTGAAGAGCCACACGTTGTTGACCTCTGGGCCAGAAGCATCATGATACATAGCTTGATGCGATTCTGAATGTATGGTGTTCTAATTTGTTTAAAAATATACCAACTATTCCCAGCTGGTTAGTGTTCCGGTACATAGATCAGATATATGGCATAACATAAGGGGTGCTTAGGAAATAATAAAATTGTTTAAAATATTTATTTTATAAAAGTTTGTGCCTACCTCAGAATAGGTATCTACTATACCTAGAAGATAGAAAGAATCTAATATTTTAAATTTGATTTGACTTCATTAAGTAATACCATTGAATAAGATATCTTTTAGCACTGTTGCAAAGAGAACACATATATTTTTTTGTAATATTTTTAGTATTCTTTTAACTCTTATATTTTTTTTTTTTTTTTTTTATTCATTTAATATATTTACATTTTTATTTATAACATAATAACATTTGAATCATTTATACATATGTAGAACTTTTATATTTCGATTCGCTGTGCCTCTCCATAAAAGAGTCTGTGCTCTTGTGCTTGGAAAGGGACTTACACTTGTGGTTTAATGTTATATAATAAAAGATATAATAGTTTTTTTTAATTTTTTTTTTTTTAAAGATTTAAATGTATAGAGCTTTAATTTTTTTCTTGAGAATTTTTATATCATCTATTTTTTTTATTTCTTTAGGGAGTTTATTGAAATGTTTGATTGCCAAATATTTGAAGTTTTGCTGAAATTGCTTGGTGTTGCATTTTGGAATAGAAAAATCGTTTGAGAATCTCGATGATAAATTCTTTGTTAAATTTAAATAGTTGTCACCCTTTAGTATTTGAAAAACTGCGGTTTTTTTATAAATGGATTCTATATTTGGGACTTGAAATTTTTTAAATAATAATTTTGTTGGAAATATGTTTTTTTTTTTCAAGATGACTTTAATTATGGTTTTCTGTACTATTTTCACTGAGTTCAGTATGTTGTTGTATGAGCCTCCCCATGCAATAATGCCATACTGTAGTAGTGAGTGAACGATAGCATAGTAAACTCTTTTTAGGTTGTCGATGGTTAGTATGTTTCGGATTCTAATGAATATATATATGCATTTTCTTATTCGTTTTACTAGTTCATTAATGTGACTATGGTATTTCAAATGTTGGTCTATTATTACACCTAGATATTTTATTTCTTTTTTTGGACATAAAACAGATCATAAGTTTTTGCAATTTGAATCCCTGCAGTCACCATTGTGAATTGTAATTTTTATATTTGTCGGTATTTTGAGTTTATGGATACAAAATGGGATAAAGAATGTTTTATCTGTATTTAGGGATAATAGATTATTGTCAAACCAGAATTTTAGGATTTTCATGTCCTTATTTGCGCGATCATTTACGGTATTCCAGTTGGGTCCGTTTATAACTATTGCGGTGTCGTCAGCATAGGATATTATGTTACCGCTGATGTTTTGGTGAAATATGTCGTTGACGTAGATGATAAATAGTAAAGGGCCTAAGACTGTACCCTGAGGTATACCGAAATTACTAGTAAGGGGTTGGCTATAGGCTTCATTGATTTTGACAATTTGGGTTCTTTCGAGAAGATAACTCTGGAAAAGTTTTAAGGCTTTACCCGTAATTCCGACAGATTTTAGTTTTAATAGAAGTTTATCATGAGAAATACTGTCGAAAGCTTTTCTTAGGTCGACAAAAATTCCTATGCAGTTGAGTGATTTATCGAGAGAATCTTGGATGATGTATGATAGTTTGGCAATTGCATCTTGTGTGCTTCTTTTTTCCATGAATCCATATTGGTTTTCATTGATTATATTAAATTTATTTACATATGTGGACAGTCTTTTTTTAATGATTTTTTCAATGATTTTACCTATGTTTGATATGAGAGATATAGGTCGGTAATTTGTGACTGATTCTGGATTTCCAGATTTGTAGATGGGGATGATAATGGCTTTCTTGTAAATTGAAGGGAATATACCGGTTGTGAGGCTAAGGTTTATGATGTGTGTCAAAGGTTTAGAGATTTGTTTTTTTATGAATTTTAATGTATTAACAGAGTGTCCGTCGTATCCCGGGGCAGATCCTCCTTTCATATTTGTTATGATTTCTTCAATTTCCTCCTGGGATGTTATTTGTAATGATGCTAATATATTATTGGAAGTTGGAGTATCTGTTTTGAAAATATCGGAATTAGTTTGAGTAGGGATTTTTTGCGCTAAATTTTTACCAACACTGGCAAAAAAATTATTAAACATATTAGCAGTTTTGTGAGGCATTTCTAAGCAATGAATTCGTGAATTTTCGTTTGAGAGGTACATAATTTTTTTTTGCTGGGGGTGTTTTTTATCAATTATATCATTTATTATATTCCACATTCTCTTACTGTCATTTTCTGCAAAATCTATTTTTGTTTTGTAATATTTTTCTTTGGTATTTTTGATGAGAAAAAAAAGTTTTTTTCTATACAGTTTAAAATATTTTTTTAGGCTTTCGTTTTCGGGATTTTTTCTAATTTTTTTTATTAGTCTTTCTTTATGTCTTATAGACACAATAAGTCCATGCGTAATCCACGGTTTTATTGGTTTGAATTTTGATGATTTTTTTCTGAAGGTTTGGTATTTGCTGGCATTCATGATATGAGAAAATTTTTCTTCGAATAATTTAAAGCATGTGTTTACATCGGTACATTGGAATAATTCTTCCCATTTCTCGGAGTTGAGTTTATTTAAAAGTGAATTATTTAATGCCGGTGCTGAAGAGGTTTTATTTGGTATGTTTATATTCGTTATATGTGTGTTCGGTAGGTTATATGAGTATTTAATTATTGTTGTAAAATGATCAGTAATAGAGGTGTGTATAACGCCAGCTGTTATATTATCAGAATCGAGTGCGTTACAGAAAATATGGTCTATACAGGAAGGTCGTTGACCTTGAATGTTTCTAGTGGGATTATTAATAAATGATGTGAAATTGAATTCCGCTAGAGTATTCAAATAATTATGTTTATTATTGCAGTCATATTCTCTGTCGATGGATAAATTTATGTCACCTAATAAAAAAGTTTTTTCATTTTTGAGATTGATTAAGATACATTTTAAATGTTCTATGAATGTTGTTATCGATGAAGAATGAGTTCTGTAGATTGCTAAAACATTGTTAATGTGACCTTTGTAATTAATTTTAATTTTTAGGATATTAACATTTTTTATTATTATTTCTTCGAAATCAATAACGTTATGTGTATTTGCTATGAAAATTGCGATTCCGCTATTTTTGTTGATGATGTTTTTTGTTGCATAATAAGTGTAGTTCGGAATGTGGTAATCGATATCATATGATGAGTGAGTTTCTGTCAATATAATCACGTCCAGTCTATTAAAACTATTTGTTACTACTATGAATTCGTCAAAATTTTTTCGTATACTTCGAATATTCATATGCAATATAATTAAGCTATTGTCAGGGTTTGGATCTATTATAGCATTTGTATCATTAACGGTATGAAAAGTTCGTTCGTCTATTTGGAATTTAGTATCTATAGAATTAATTAAGAAGTCAGTCATTAGAACTGAGAGAAGATATAAAGATAATAAAAATAAAATAAAAATAAGAATAGGTAAATGATAAGGAGAAAATTGCGGTAAGTGAAGTAATAATGTTTTTTTTTATGATTGTGTGGAAATGCATATATATACTCACTAAAAACAAAAAATACTTACTCATAATCTATTCGGTCTTTCGCTATGATCAACATTTTTTTTCTGTATTCACAGCAGGTATTATCCGCGCTGTGATCAGTGGAGTATTTCATATTGTAGTTGCGATTTTGCGAAGTGCAGTTAAAACAATTGGATTTTTTATCTAAATTTGTGCAGTTTTTTTGCGAGTGCTCTCCTGAGCAGTGACGACATGTAGGTGGTTGAGTTCGAGATAAGCATCGTAGAGCAGTGTGTCCATATTTTTGGCAGTGGAAACACTGAGTTAGAGGGTTGCAATCTTCTACTGTAATTCTTTGAAAGTTTATGTTGAGTTTGCCCTTTTCTATTAGAATTTTCCTTATTTTGCCTGAAGTTTGTATAATATAGTTAGTCGTGTCTCTATTGATTCCTTCTTTGTCATTATTTTTAAATTCTTTTAATAATTTTATACTATTTTTATCGTCTTCTTCTAAACCATTATTTTGCATAATGATGCCGTTTACTATTTCTTCTTCGGAGAGGTGGGTTTCTAGTCTTTTTAGGATGAGACATGGTTTCCTTTTTTGTATTTCTTCTGCATTAACGTCTCTTCCTAGTACATTATTGATTTCTTCTACTAGAATTATATGACCCAATGATGTATAGGGCACTGTACCGTATTGACGTAGTGTTATCTTGATCGTTACTTACTTCAAAGCAAGGTGATCTTTCTTGGGCTTCAGTGACCAGTCTAGGATAATATTAAATAAATATTAGAGTTTGAAATCACCAAATTTTTTCTGATTTTTTTTTTTAAGAGGCGAAGAATGTTTCCAAAGATTGAGTGGTGTTTTTTTTTATATGTATTTTATTTATTTGTTAAATATTAAAATTCATATAAACATTTATTTATAAATTCGTAAACACAATCAACATTAACAGTTATTTTTTTGCAGAGACCCGCCAAGCCGCTCTATGTGTCTTGTCGGCGGAGTTCTTTTTATATAGGTTTAAAAAAATATGTGTGGCCTTCTATTGTCTCTGTTTATCTCTACCGGGAACCGGTGTGATGGTTAGTTTGTTATATTGTCCCTGGCGACCGCTTGTCTTTTATTAATTTAATTAATTATCTTTGGAAAAAAAAACACTTTAGAGTTTAAAAACACAAGTTTGGAGTAATACAATATTTGTATATTATACCCAAATTAACCAGCTGCCTGACAGATATAAAATGAACTGAAAAAAAAACTTTATGGAAAGATTATCGTATACCCACACACAGGCCATGCCTTTGTCGGATCTTTTTGGTATTCATATATTTTTTTTTTGTATTTGTATTTATATTATGTTGTAAAATGCAAAAGAATTAAAAAGAAAAAGAAAAAAAAATAGTTCTATTAGTACTTAGTTATATTTTCTTATTTTTTCCTTTAAACATGCTTCTTGCCTAATGTGTTTTTAAATGCCTATTTACTTTACCTTTAATTGCTTTATATTTTGTATTTTGCCCTGTGTTTTCTTATTTGTTTTATCAGTATTGTTAACCTTAATCCCATGTCTCAAAATCATTAATGGAAATTACTTATCGGGAATATTTTATATGAGACTTTTGAATGTAATATATTTAAATAAATATTTAAAAATTTCACAAAACTAAAGCTTCAGATCAATTAAATATTAAACCATAATTTTCAGGATCTGAGTGGTCGGACGGTGGAAGCTCAAATGATGTATTTCTGACTGGTTTCACAACTCCGAGAAAAACTCCAGTTTGCGAGCTATAATATTTGGTGGGATCGAAGTTTCGTATAATATCTTCTGGTATACGAAACGGTAATATCTTTCCAGTCTCTGAAAATGGTTTGGTTAGTGCAACTGAAGGTATTGTAGAGTAAATATTCGGTTCGGAAGTAGGTTTTGTAAATGGTGGAAGATCTTCACCAACATCTAATGGAACTAATGTAATATAATATATCAACTCTTTCTTTTTGATACAGCTCACGTCGACACAGACTGACAAGTCATAAGAAAGGATATTCTTTAAACTATCATTCAAAAATGTCATCGTATTATTTTGGTGGAATCGAATGTAGCACAATACTCGGCTTGGGGTGTTGTAAATTATTTCGTACATCTTATCAAACTCCGGATCTTTTATTGACAGTACACAAGTAATGGTATTCCTCTTATTATTTTCTTCGTCGTTTGGTGAAGGAAGCTGTTGAGTTTGAGAGGTGCCATATTGAATATTCTTCCTTAAAAAGCAGGATCTTCTTCCTTTCTTAAGACGTTTTTCCTGGGCAAACGTTATCGATGGTCCTTCCGTATAGAGTAAAAGCCAAAACAATATCCATGATGTGATTAATTTCATTCTGTAAGCAAAGAATTTGAAAAATCAGGAAAATGTTAAAGGCATCTGTCGCAAAAAAAATTAAAAGAATTAGTTTACTTCTAAAATATCCGTAATTTATTTTGTATGTTAAAAGCATTGATTACTCTGTGGTATTACACAAAGTGAACAATGGATGATAAGGAGAGCGTTTTAGTTGCAAGTTTACCATCATTCATTATTTTCAATGATCTTTTGTACTCTGCTCTTTCAATTGATCGTTATGTAGATCTAGGCTTTAAAATACTATTTAACATGAGTATTCGTTTTTTAAACGTTTATCGTTCTTTCATACATAAATCGTTTAAATTTTAATCAATTCATTTCTATAAAATCATTTTATGATATCTGGCATTCTTTGTTGGGAAATCTACAAGACTTTTCTCTATTAAAAATAAAAATTATCTAACCATCACGCCGCTCTCCCGCAGGGGTTGATAAAGAGTTTAGAACGCCACACCTGTTTTTGGAAACAATCTTCGCCTCTCATGCATCTCCTCATACATACTCGTCGATTATTCCGAATAATACTTGACCACTTTCAAGTATTTGAAAAACTTGATCATGCCAATTTTCTTTCGATATTTTTCTACTTTTATTACCAACCACATTCGCCTCATAAATTTGTTTAACAATACTTTTTTCATTCATTCCATTCACATGTCTAAATCATCTTAACACACTTTTCTTACACCCCATTGTTGTTTTTATTGTTGTTCTCCCTCTCGAAAATGGGTGTCAAAGATTTTAAGATAAAAATAATGTTAACAATATATGTTTTTTTCAAAATATTTATTATCAATATAAAAGTACAAAACTTAAGATGAAAAAATAACACAATTGCGCGTTGTCTTGCGGTCTTTGAAATAATCGTAATTTTGAAATAATAATAATACAAACATTTAAACGAACGTAATCGATTCAAGTATTTTTATTGTAGCTAGATGTACTGGGCGTTCATTATCGTCAAGTTCATGGAAAATTCATTGTTATCATTACTTATTGATAAAAACAAGTGGAGAGGATCTTACAGGAGTCTGAAACTAAATTTAAAAATTAAATAAATATCAACATATCCGAATGGTCTGAAGGTGGCAGTAAAAATGTTGCGTTTCTGAGTGGTTTTACAACACCGAGAAAGACTCCAGTCGAAGTGTTATAATATTTTCCGGGGTTGAAATCTGGTAATTCTTGCTTTGGTGAAGGAAAAAATGATCTTGTATCAATCTCTGGAACCGACACGTCTGTGGAAACTGTAGATGTTGGAGTGTTCCCAGTAGAAAGAGGTCGCCCAGTTGTATGGTCATGATGACTTCGAGTTAAGTTTGCACTATTTTGATTTGATGGTTCTATTGGTTGACCCTCATTTGCATCAGGTTCGACAGTTGAGAATAAGGTAACATAGTATTTCAAAGAGTTCTTTTTGTACTCATAACGCAATTTATACTTATTAATTTTTAAAATACCTTGTATAAACGTTATTGTATGGTTTTGGTTGAATTGAATATAATATAATACTTTATGTGGGTACTTGATAGGTCTCAATTCGTATATTTTATTAAGCACTGGATTTTTTATTGTGAATTCATGAACAATGGTAATTTGTTTATTGAAGTGTGGTACATTCGGTTCTGTTTGAGGTGAAATATCTTCAGAATTGTTCTTTAATGAACCTGGCCTTATATTTTGCGTAGTATGTATTTTCCTAGCAAATGTTATAGTTGGTCCTTCTATATAAAGTATTAGCCAACATAATATCCATGCTGTGGTTAATTTCATTCTGTAATAAAAAAAATCAAATAAAGTAAAATATTTTACCGGTTAAAACCGATTTTCAATAAATAATCCAATTGTGAAACCCATTTAACCGTAATTTAATTTAAATGGTAAATCTTAGTACAGATTCGTTCTCCAAATTCGATTTGAGTCCAACTTAGATATAAATTATTTATATTAATTCATACATTTATCGTACTCCCACACAAATATCGTTTTTTGATAAATAATTTTATTTAAATCATTTAATTGACAATTTAAACGTATATAATCAAATTTCATTTTTGTAAAACAAAAAAGGGATTTTCATTTTCTAAAGACTTTCATAATCGGAACAAAATAGGGATTACTATTTTTATTGGTAGATTGGGAGTTCAATTTGTAGAACTCCATTTTAATTTATGTATTAAACATTCCTTGGAAAATACCATAACTAGGCAAAACAAACGTCACAAAAAAGATTTTTTTGTTTTTTTAACAATTAAAAAACACTTATTTTATTATAAATATTACTTAAAGTAGATTAAAAGAAAACAATGTTTGATTTGACGTTTAATACATAAATTTCCATTTTTAAAAAATCTTTTAGTCAGATATTTGATAATCTTTTTAAACATGTTTACAACAGCAACATGATATTCCTTTAATACGTCTTTTTTACGTTTTGATATCTCAACATAGATGAAGAAGTATATGAAAGCCTAGATATTTACAGGGCTCACGACCTGTCATAGTAAGTTCAATAAAGGTTTAACAAAACCTTTAAACCGTTAATAAAGGTTTATTTTGTGAGTATTTTGAAAAGGTAATTGTATTTTTGAGGCATATAAATGCCCAGACTTCCATATTCTTTTTCATATATGCTGAGATGTCAAAAATAATGTAAAAAAATACTCCTCATTGGAGATAATCTAGGTATGTGAACGTATTTGTGAGGTATTTGGACACACTCAAAATGTTGAAAATAAAATCACATAGTTAGTTTTTTTACATATTTAATATAAAAAGTATAATATGATCAAAACACGATTCTTTAACATAAAAAATACAAATACATCCACTAATAAAACTAGAGCACATTAATATTCTTTCTTTAATTTTTGTATACTTTTAAAGGTTTATGTTTTATTAATACATATATAGTACGATATTAAGTTTTTTGTTCTTTCTTGTCTGAATTAAAACGGGCGGTATCATTATTTCGAGAAGGAATATTCAAAATAAAGTTTTGCCAATATTAAAAAGAATACAAATAAATATATATATATAATAAGGGTGAAAACTGCTATCGTTTATTGATGTAAATATGATAAATGTGTGGTTTATCAGATACTGGTGGTCTGAGGGTTGTAATGAAAAAGTGACTTATATTTTGGAGAAATAAAATCACTTTGTTTTTTAATCCACTTACATTTTTATTGAAAATCAATTAGTTTCGGCAACAACCTGTTGCCCTCTTCGGGGTTTGTTTTATGACTTGAAGTTAATGCTTTAAATATCCAAAATTAAAAAAAGAGTTACTTTAAAGTTGGTAAAACATGCTTTCATGATGGTAGTGTTTTTAAATCGTGGTCGATGTTGAGCATTCACCAAATAAATTTTCAACGGAGATTATGTTGGCTTATGGGGCTGTAGGTTTTAAAAGCGAATTATCAACACTTTGCTTCAAAGGATTAATCTCTTCATTTGGTTGTTCTGTCGGAGTCGGTTGTACTATTTGAGAATGCTTTGGTCGACTACGACGTGTAGTAGGCTTCGGTGTAGAAATGCAAACGTAATTGACGCATTCATCTTTAGCTAAACATAGAGTGCATATTGCATAGGGAATGAATTCATATGCGGACATATGCGTATTATAGTTGCTGGTCGTCTGAGGAGCCGCAGAAGGTCGAGGAGTAAAATTTTGCTCAAAATTTAGGCGAAGCACAGGAGTTGCATGAGTGAATCCACCAAAATACAATAAAAGGCAATACAGCATTGCCCACTTGGTCGTGAAATTCATCCTATAAAAGAAATTTCATATGAAACTGTTTAGAATACAAAAACAAAGAAAAAAATCTTAATGTTAAATCTGTTGCAACCAAAGCAAACAATCTTTGCCGCTTTCATATTATTGCATTTTCTCATACACAACTTCCGTTTTTATCGGTCTTCCTCTGCTCCTTTTCCAACTGCATTCATCTCATGAATTTGATTTACCGTTCTTTCGTCGCTTATTCGTTCTACATATCCAAACCATCCATCAATATACATTTCATGATTTTTTCGGTAATGCTTATCTTAGCATTGTATTCACTCCTTACTTCACCATTCTAACATCTATCATACGTCGTTTTGCCACACATTCATTTAAGAGATCGCATTTCGACTGAATCCAGTCTACTCTCATCCTTCTTTTGCCATTTTTTGGGTTTCTTCACTCTTCACGTCACTTCACTTCCGTACATTCCAAAAAAAACATAATTTTTGTTTTGACGCGTTTTAGGTGACAGCTTTATAATAAAGCTATATTAAAATAAATAATAATACAGGCAATCAATATCTTAAGTCTTTATTTGATGATTAGGAATAATACTTAGCAAGTGTAATAATACTGTGTGTACTATATTTATTGGAATGCTTCGCAAGGATTATCGAAAAGATGGCAATTATTGTCTTGCAAGCATTTAGTAGGAATATTGGATTTGCAACAGACTTGAATGACTCGCATGCAATTGTCTTCGTCGTTATTATCGTCCTTTTCCCAAGGGGTGTTCTGAGGGTAGTTTTGACGATTTCCCGAAGGAGCGGGCGGAGGTGGTCTCGGATTTTGGGGCCTCTCGTTAGAGTTACTCTCGATTCGCGTATTTTTGGGAAACTTTGGGCTCGCTCCAGGAGGCGGTGGAGGCTTCGCAGTGGTGGTTTGCGAGATAACTTGAGGTTTCAGATCGAATCCCGTCTCGGGGCTGGGAGGAATCAAATTCGGGTCATTGTCGTGCTCTAGAGGATCAGAATGATCCGAGGGTGGTAATTTAAAAGTCGGTTTTCTCATCGGCTTCACCACGCCTAGGAAAACGCCGGTTTCAGAGTTGTAATACGCGTTAGTATCGATGTTGGGTATTTCGTTTGACGATGGTGGCGGCTTCGCCATCGTTGTTGGCCTATTGACCGGCGTTTCTTCTCCCAAACTAGTCTTCGGTCCCAGGCTATCAATTTTTGGAATGTCTTCTAAGTCTAAATCGTCCATATCGTAGTCAGATGGATCCATCGGAAAATTGGGCAGAACCGCTGGAAACGGAAAGAGTAGAAAAGGATTTCCGATGTAAAATATTTTATTTATCGGACAGTAGATTTCGTAGATGTTGATCTGATTTCCATTGGGCACAAACGTGTTGTGAACTGTCGCAGGATGGTTGTCAATATTTGGGGCGGGTTGCTGAGGTAGCGGAGCCGCGTTCCTCCGTATTATGTACGTTTTGGGCAATTCCGGAAACGTTTGGCTGCCCAGAAAGTAGAACGGGTAGAAGTTCCTCTTGAATCTGCTGATGTAACCACCGGCTGTTTCGGGATTAGGATTTGGTTTTTCGGATTCGTTACTTCGTTCGATTTGCGCCCACCTCCTATTTCTAATGAATGCTTCCGTTGATCCTCCAAAATAGAAGAATGCCAAGAAAATTACCGCCCATCTGGAGTTCAGGTTCATTCTGAAAGAAAAAAAAATAATTGAAAAATGGGCAATATTAAAAGAATCAATATTCAAGAACATCTCTTATTATGATGACTTGATACAAACATAGTAAAACAAAAACAACAAAAAAACGATTCAATGCTTTAATTCATGCAAAACTTCCCACATGCAAATCATTTTTATGACAAATAAAAATATTCAAATCATAATTATAGAATGATGGTCGAATTTTAAGTCACATGGAAAAAAAGGGTTTAAAAATGTTGACATCTTAACATAGATGAAGAAGAAAATGTAAGTCTGGATATATAAAGGACTTGTGACTTGTTGTCATAGGATGGTTAAGTGATCACTTTATACATATGCAACTTTCACAATTCTACCCATGATTGACAACCACACTACTGAAATTTTTGAAACTCCTAGATAAAAACGAGATTTGTGAACAATTATTTGGATATACTCAAAACGTTGTGAATTTTAAAGAATGTTTTGTTTCAAGCGATGCGCAAAAACTAAAATGAATTAATTCAAGCATAAAATATCTTAAGAGGGATTGTTCAATGAAATAATAAACTAAACATTTTAAATCAAATTGTACAAAATTTACAAAAAAAAATACAAAGGCGTTGTGAAATTAAAAAGCAAGCAAATTACGAAATATGTGAAATAAAAGACAACCAAATCGAAAATTATGGAAACCTGCTTGGTAAATAGTCTCGATGGTATAAGGTCAATATGTCTTTAAAGAAGATTGGGATTTCAAACAAGGGATTCAATAATTATAAAATCATACGCTTCAAAATATTATATTGAATTAGGTATGTAATTTTTTACTCAAGACACCATGGACCTAAAACCGCGGAATTATTTGTAAAAAATAAAATTACCCATAACACATGCATATCATACAAACCCCAGCGCCAGCGTCATTCTGTTGAAGTTAATAGGAAATTTAAGCCTAAGAAAGTCTAGTATAGTGTAGTATAAGCGGGGCTGAATACAAAAAAACCTCCCTCTTGATACCGACAAAAGTTATTTTCTGTCAAAAAAAAAAAATTGGCGTTGGATATAGCGCCTCCTGGAGCTGGCCCTTTAAACGGCCGTATATGCTAGCGCCGACCCTGCAAACGTTTAATCACAACCACGAAATATCCTAGGATTTCAGTCAACTGTGATATTTATTTTTGTGTACCATACATATTTTTATGACAAACAAGAAAAGTTTTTTTAAAGCATATTTATTTATGTAGGAAATGAGCGCAATTTCTGTAAGGTTCTTTAAGGTTCTTCGATTCCATTTTTTTAAATAATAAAGAGAAATATTTGTGTTTTTATTATTTACAAAAATACTTCGATTTCAGACTATTTCTGTGAGCCAAAGCGACTCATTATGAGAAATAGGTATCAAATTGTGGTAGAGTGGGTTCGAACCGAGAAACTCTGACTCAAGAGTCCGCAACACTACCCACGGGACCACAACCCGACATATATAATATACATATTATACAGCAAAACGATGAAAAAATATTGTTTTGCCGTATGAAAGTATTGAAAGCGGGCGAGACCTATCCCAAACAATAACGATATTACATTTTAATATCTCAACATAAATGAAGAAGAATATGGAAATTTGGGTAAAAACAGGGCTTGTAAACCGTCATAGGCTGGTTAAGTGATCACTTTGCACAATTGCAACATTCGCCATTCTACCCATGATAGACAACCACATTTAAAAAATATTTGGAACTCCTAGATATCTTGTGTCGCAGTACATATGAGTTCACAACAGACTTCTATGTTGGATTAAGGAAAGCTTATATTAAGTAGAGACCCTTTTATTTGTATGCAAGATCCGAACCATGGATTATTATCACATACTGGGAAACGCATATAATCAAACGTAGCTTGTAGCATTTTGCTAAAAATGTTGTAAATTACGATATTGCCTAGTGATAAGATATTAAGACGAACGAAGATGGTTGAGTTTATTATTACAATAAAAAAATCAAAAACATCATAAAAATAGTCTAATGAAATAATAAATAATGCCTCTAGTGTATTTGATGCAATTTTTTTTTTCGACGTTATGTCAATATTTATGTCAATATTTAAAGAATTTTGAACGATAATGAATTATAGAAAACAATAAATATCTTTGCGTAAACATAATTTTAGATGTTGAAGATAATTTATCATTTTTACATCAAAACAAACGCAATATTTTTTTAACAACGACGATAATGTATTTTAACTATTCGAATAATGTTCTCATGGTGAAAAGGATGAATAAAAAATAATACAATTGGAAAATAAAAAGACGTCATATAAGTTTAATATAAAAAGTTGTATTTATGGTTTACAAATCATTTTATTGATTACAAAAAAATCAGTAACATTTATCACTTTGTTTCAAATAAATATTCGTAAGCATTTAATTACATTGTAAATAGTATTTATAAATAAACCTTGACGAACTCAAAGTAAAGTCGAGGCAGCGATTTTTAAAAGTGAATAGGTAAATCATATTTTTGCTTATTCAACTACTAACTTGAATAACTTACAAAGTAACTTTGTTTAAAATCACCGTACAAGTTATTTTGTAAGTTATAAAAAATAAAATTAAAAAGTAAACGCTACAAATATTTAGTATAGCAACTTGTACTTCATTAAACAAATAATAATTATAATAAAAATATATATCCGATATGTATAATAATCAAATTCCACATTTTTCAAGTTTATTAAAAAAAATGTTTTGTTGTAGAAGAAAACTTAATTACAAAAATTCATCAATAAAATGCAATAAAAATAATCAGTTAAATTTAACTGATGAAAAATGTAATAAATACATTTTTTTTCCTAAATCAATTTCTTGGCATGTTTCAAACAAATTTGTTCATCGTTACATTTGAATAAAAAACGAAGTTGAAAAATAAATAAACACCTTATTCTACAATAATATAACTATTAATATTACATAAATAATAGGGTACGAACAATATATATTTTTAACTTAAACAATGATTACAGTCGATTCTGGTTAAATGGGACACATCGGGACTAGGCCCAATTAACCGAAACAGGGTTGTCCAATTAATTATAATTGGTTTTATTATACTGAAGGAAAATCGATGCAACACCTTTTTTTCCGTTTTTGAGAATATCGCTTTTAAAAATAAAAATATTATTAGTAATGGAAGCATTGAAACGTCCGATTTTAAAATATTTAAAACATATTTTTTAAAACCCTTTTTTAAGAATGATCATATATAAAATTAGAATCGATAAAAAAATTAAAATTTTGAGCCAAATTTTACATCCTTATATCAAACAATCCAAAACTTATTCATATTGTAAATAAAAAAAGTCAAAAAGTCATTAGAAAGTATACTTATGATTAAATCAATTAATAAATACATAACGTTGCGATAGCTTAACAAAGTTTATTGATAAACTAGAATAAAATAAAACCGATTTTCATGTAAAAGGAAAAAGAAAAGTTTCTTTTCAACTGTTAAATATATATATATTTTTAATACTGTAAGAAATGTATTTTTAAATATTTTTATACTCTATGATGTTTTATTTAGCAAAAATGGTAAAAACAATTCAGTATCAAAGTGTGGAAAACACCATGGTACAATTATCGTTTATTTGACCTATTTCGCAAATAATAATTGACTACAGCTATTATACTAACATCAATTGACGATTTATTGCAACAAAATTTTAATGCAACTAAGTATCAAATTAAAGATTTGTTAAATTTCACACAATTTTGGCACATTGTAAAAGAATATCATCCGAATGTCGGACTCACAAATAACTTATTATAATAAGATCATATTTCATGTAAAAAATACCTTCTGCATTTTGATCATATTTTCAAAACATAGATTGCTAAATATTAATTTGTCAAACGCTAGCAGCTTCACATTATAATTATAAAAAAAACTCTATATACATATATATATATATATATATATATATATATATATATATATATATATATATATATATATATATATATATATATATATATAATCTTCAGTTAAGATTCATAAAGTACATACCTAAACCTTAAAATTATTGCATTAAAATGCGGTACATACTGTAGAAAGGTCGCTGCAAATACGTACATCTATAAAGGAACAACAAAGATCAATTAAGACTTTATTATAAAGCGTCTTAGTAGAATCATACACAGGCTAAATTATGAAAATATCAATCCATTTTCTTGCACACTGGTGGCAATTTCAGAAAGAGATTTTCCGAGCTCGGTATCGCAAGGATTATCGTAAAATGCTCCCGGACACCCGAGCCGAGTGAAGCAGTCGTTCTGGTTCGCGGTCAAAGGACAGCACTTGATGATGGCCCAAACGCAGCGGTCGGCGTCGGTGACTTTCTGTACGTCTTGCACGTTCTGCTGCGGGTTACGATTGCCGTTCTGCATCGGTCTCTGCGGGCTGGGCCTCTGGTTGCTAGGTCTCTGGCTATTGGGTCTGTTGGGACGAGGTCTGCCCTGGTTGGTGGAGGACGAAGGCCTAGACTGAGTGAGGCTCGAAGGGGGCCTCGGCTGAGGGACGCTCAATGGGGGCCTCGACTGCACGAGAATCGAGGACGCCGGAGGTCTAACATCGTTGGGATCGACGTGCTCGACGGGCGGCTGCGTTACCGAGGGCGGCCGGATCGGTCTCACAACGCCCAAATTAATTCCAGTCAAAGAATTGTAATAATCATCGACATTAACGTCAAAATCGCCTCTGGTTGGGAAACCTGTAATATTACTATTAGTTTCATCAGTCGGCGGAGTATTGGGCATACAAACGGGCACAGGAACAATGAGGAATTGTCCATTGAAAAATGGCGCTGGAAAACCACTTTGCGCATTGTTCCATGGAACATTTACGGTGGGATTTGGATAGTAATAATTATTCACTTGGTCTCCTTGGGGGATAAATGTATTATGGACTGTTTGCGGACGAGTCTGGAAAGGGTTGAAGAAGGGTTGTTGGTAATTGTACCCTCTGTTGGCATCTGGGAAAATGCCCGATTGATCGGTTACTTGACTCGGTAAATACGTTTGCATTTGCGAGTTGAAAATCGCTTCCATTTCTGGATCGAATTGCGAATCTCTGGAGATCCTGTCGTGTCTCTGCCTCGCTCTTCTCACGCGAGTTTTAGGCTCTTGGTGCGGATGATCTGGAACCTTGACGTTCATCGATTTACTTAATGGCAAGTCTGCTGGATCGTCCGGGATATGAAGGGCACGCGACGCGGCTTTATTTGCTTCATTCTGATCTTTTCTTCGGTCGCTATTAAAGGCTTCCGTGAGAGAAACTGCGTAGATGATTACCAACAGGTAAAGTAACGTCTTCGTCTTTAGAGACATCTGCAAAAAAAACATATATTTATTCGAAAGGCTCTTTATTTTATATTTAACAAAAAATCTATATAAATCAATAAACTGTAGGATTTTTTTAAAAACTAATTTTTTTTATTGTAAATATATAAATTAGCATCCAACAATTTATTTTTACTGTAGTTTTATTTTTAAAATGAAATATCAATATTATATATTTATTAAATATTAATTATGACACAGTTTAAATCCCTTTTCCACTCAAATTCGCACCTAGTAGTGCATACGGTAGATCATTGGATTGACGGAGTGTTATTCTAGATCATCAATAATATAAAGGCAAATTAGTACATAATGTAAAACTTTACTATGAATATGCACTATTTTTCAGGTTGATCTTTTTAATCGGAACCTTTACATTTAACTCGCTAAGCTGCCTATAGAAAAAAATGGTGAAATGACGATCTAAGTATAGAATTAATTTAATTTTTATATTAATTTGTAGCATTTTGAAAAAATATATTCTTGTAGCTCAAGAGGTCAATAGAACTTCTTGCTTTGTTTGTGAGCACTAAAATCATAATGACTGGTGAACGCTTAAAAAATCCGTTTTTCATAAAAGCGGTTCAGCTTAATGCATACGATATTTATATAATACGCAAGTAACAATTTAAATTTTCTCGTTAATTGATTCGGCAGTCACTTTGTGGTAATATCAATCAATATTTGATTTAAGATGTACTTGGTAAATACCATTATTGCTTAAAATTTATTGTGACACGTATTTCTATGCATTCCGTGTCAGAATAGATATTAAGAAATAATAATATTTACCAGGCAAAACTTGAATTAAATATATTTTTATTTTTTCTTATTTTGCTATTTATTTTGATTGAATCGCTCTGAAAACATGATTAAATTTTTTTATGCAGCTTATTTTATTCACAACATTTGAAAACACTCAAAATATTGGGATATTTTTTTGATTTACTATTTAAACATTTCATTACACTCTGCGGTCGCGGCACTAGCAAATAATTGGCGACTATCCCCGCTTCATTATAATTTCGGAACTACATGTATTTGCATTCAAACTCTGAATTTGACCTTCATTTATTCCAGAATTTCCAATTATGGGACGGGTTTCACAATATAGTGATGCTAAAACACTGTATTTGTATAGTTAATTAAATACAGTATTCATATTACAATTCACGCGAAAAAGTGGTAAGTGTGTTAAACTCAGAGATATTTCGTGACGCAATATCAACGCGCAGATAAACACGCCTTTTCGTGTACAGATATCATAAAAATATGAACAAACTGAAATATCATTAAATAATCCTCAGTATGTTTGATGTAACTTTGCTCGATTATAATTTGTTCAAATAGCAGTTATTTTTTAAAATTTTAAAACCAACGATTTTAAAAGATATTTAAAAAATTTGGTCGCGGAATATTTTCAGTTTATGTATTAATTTTAAATCAAACACAGATTTTTTGAGTCTACTAAGTTGTATTTTATTAACAAAAACACATGAAAACAATATATTGTGACAATTGTTTCGCCTTGTTAGGGCATTAGCAAACGAATGTTTGTTTGATAATGCCCTAACAAGGCGAAATAATTGTCACAATATAATTTTTTATGTGTTTTTGTTAATAAAATACAACTTAGTAGACTCAAAAATTCTGTGTTTGATTTAAAATTAATGCATAAATTAAAATGGAGTTCTACAAATTAAACGCCAAATCAATAAATAAATGAATATTTTCAGTGTTAAATATTTTTTGAATAATTTTTAGTTAGGACTAATAAATTATCTCTTTCAAAATTTGTGGATATTTTAAGATTTTATGTAAACTAAGATTCTCTATACAGAGTCTATTACTCTGTAAAAATTTTTATTTACATATTTTATTAGCTTTAATTGGGGTAATGACACTTTTAGAAATATTGCAGGAGATGCCAGTCAGATGTTGTACCAACAGATATGGCGCCATTTTGCTCAATTCTACAATGACACTCGCGCCATCTCGCAGCATTTCACCTTAAAATCAATTATTTCGATGTGTCTCCCGATGTAAACAGTCTTTCCGCACATTTTGACATATTTAACTTGTTTTAAAAAATATAATTCCGTCATTGTTGCACCAAATGAGCGATATACGAAAAATAAATGAAATAGAAAACACACATTTCTAATCCGTTCGATTCCACATTGCTTGTTGTGTAGCAATGAAAAAATTAAAAATCTTTGAAACGACAGAGCAATCGAAACCATAGAAAATGTCAGAAAGTGACATCAACTGTCAAAAAGCACGCTGTCCATCATGAGCAATATTTTTTTGCGTTTGTTGCTGTTATGTTTAACAGATGGCGCTGCTATTACGGTCAAAAAGCAAAAATTTTAAAGAATGTTTTCAAAGTCTAATTACCTACTTTAAAAAACCTATCATCTTATATTCCACTGCAAACTTTTTGATTTATTATTTAATATTATTTTTTTAAAATAAAAATGATATTTGGAAACAATACGTTTAAAAAAATGCATTCACGATAAGCAATCAAAGATATCATGTGTAAATAAAGCAATTAAGTTAAAAGAAACATCCACGACAATACTACGTTATGAGAAATACTGATAACGATTAGTTGTTAATATAACTCATTTTTAACATTAAATTAACCAACTTTATTTACCAACCTAAAATTGCATCTATTGTATCTCCGGATTTTGTTGTTGATTGAATAAATTTAATTTAATTTACGTTGGAAAAACCGACTAAAAGGTATTTGGTCTTTTACGGTTGGCAGCGAAAAGCTGACTAGTCGGCCTTTGATAGTTTATGTGCTAAAAGGTATGTTCATTCATAAAAATACTAAGTTTTTTTTAAAATATAATATTAAAAAGTTTATTACTCAAAACATGACAACTAACTATGCCATAACAAATAACAGAAGAAATTCAAAGAATATCATTATTTTTTGCAACACTATTTTTAAAATTAAATTTAAGAATAAAAAGAGGGTTAGAGAGTTATTCCATTAAAAAATAAGTTTTTTTATTACCTTGAAAAGAAGCTCACTATAAGCTTTGTTTAAGTTAATATTTACTTTATAAATAAAATTAAACCGCGACGAAAAAACTGGTCTTGCTGGTTTAACGTGACCTTCGGAAAAAAATGAGCATGTCAATATGAAACATCACATGTACTCATTATGTCAATATGCTTAGAAAACGCTTGGCCTCTTGACTCCAGCCAAATTAGGCAAATGTAATCTGTTGACATGCCTTTAAAATACTTCTCCGCATACTAACGTGACATATTTAATCCGGGTAGAAATTAATTATAATTTTTCATTTAACAGTCAAGAAAAAATATTTTACATATTTATAGTGAGATGGGGTTTGCCGGATTTGATTTTCCGAGCGCAAATTCCGTACAGGAAATAAAGATGCATTTTGTTATTAAAAAAAATATTTTGGGTGGTTTTCCTGTTATCTATAATATATATTTTTTGAGATATATCGATACTCGTCCTTACTAACCTGCTTTCGGTTAATCGGTTTTACATATATTTTTTTTAATATTGCATGAATTTTCTATAAAGACAACGTTATTTCGCCATGGAAGACTATTTAACCTAAAAATATCGTCGATACATTTACACGATATTTCCAAATTCCTGTTCAGAAATTGTGGACTTTGCTTCACTTTGACTTCCATATTTTTTAAAACTAAAGTTTTCCTTGATAAATACCACTATTAATAATATTACCAAGTAAGATTTAAATTTAAAATCGATAGATATTACCGTAAAGTGACTGCCAAAAAATAATAAATTTATTTTATTTAAACTTCATATACAGAAAAGAAATATTTACATTGGTGGGCTTATTGTTAAAAAGCAATATGTTCCAACAAACCAAAAACATACCAGTGATATTGGTATACTTTTTTAAAAATCTATGTTGAGACATGAATAAAAAATCTGCATAAAATTTAGCTTTATAAACTAAAAAGTAATTAAAACAGAATTGAGAGGAAACATGTAACATATGTATGTAATTTCATACATACACGCTGTAAATAATTTTCAAAAAAACTTAAGTATCGTATTAAGGTTATCAAAGGCCATCTATTTTATCATGATGTCAAATTGCAGGACCGATAGATTCATTTAAAAGGTCAATAATTTTTTTAATGAAATGTATGCATATAATAATATGGGCTTTCTTATTGAAACCTTGTGCTAGTGTTGCAACGTCCGACTTTATTCTTCAATCAAATGTTGACATTTAAAATACAAGTATTTCCCATGAATGAGAAAATAATGGCACCTGATTACAAAGTCGTGGGTATTGAATTGATTCCCATAGCGAATATTGAACATAATTAACCTATAATAAGATGTAAAGGATTTAAAAGAAATGCTAACGTCGTAATAAAAATAAAAACATATTATTATACTTCATCTGCCTAATTATATCACATTTTTTTTTAATATTTCATTGTTTTTGATATAAACAAGCACTAACGTATATTCAATGTTAATATTTTTTTAAAATCTAAAATAAGCAAGCATTTGAGGCTAACGATAATTAGGGAAATATTGAAAATCCTATCAAAGTTTTTTTAAGTTTTAATAATAAAAGACATAAGGATACGATTTTAATGAATATATTTCACCAATTCCGACCCGTTTCAAGCCTAAAATAAATTATTCTAATGTTTCAACTGGTAAAAAATTATACTATAACTATATTCAAAAACATGTATCACAAACGTAAAGCTATATTTATCATTTTTAAATATCGTGGATTATTTCAAATGTTTTTATTACGTACATCGAACTATTATCTTTATACATGGGAATAAAAATGGCTGAACGAAATAATTAGTTTTTTCAAATCAACGTTTAATTTGGCTTTTAAACTATATTATAGTTTTTTTTACTATTATATTATATGTAATAGTTTGAAACTATTGTTTTAGCATTCACTAAAAAATCTTTGGATTTTAAATTAATACCAAACCTACCGACTTTTTATAATTCTGATCATTAAATTTTACAAATTACTAACAAAATAACAATTAACACAAAAAAATATATTTTGAATTACTTCACGACCTTGTATCCACGTCCTATGTAAAAATGTTTTAGGTCTAAAAGAGTTAATGTGATTTTAATTCCAGTCTGTAGGAAATCATTATCTTTGAAGACAGGATTTCAAGAATGCAAAACAACCTGATTCTATCATTATAAAAATAATTATCCAGTTGCTAAAATATCTTGAAATAAAAACCTTATTCAGATGAAACTTTGAAAGCAGCATATTGAAAATATACATTAAAATAAAAGCGGAATAATAAACAAGTATCAAAAACAATTTTAAAAGGGTAGCTTCAAAGCTTAAATAAAAATGACAATGCGTTGAAAGGATTCTGTTTATCATTTTATAATTTTCAACCTTTCACTTACGCTTCAAAATGTTATACATATATTCAAAAAATTAATCCCTGATATTGAAGAGAACTTATGTATGTGAACTATCTTCCTTTTTATACAGTATGTTATTCAAAAATCAGCAAAACACACGTAATTTTTACCAAAGTTTACATTATTAAAAATATAATTTAAAAACTTTTAAGAGTTCAAATAATTAAATCATAAAGTATGCTTTTCCAAAAAATTATATTAGACCACCATTTCATTTTTACCGATTCAATAAACATCGAAGTTTTCTATCGTCAAGTATGCAAGAGGACACCAATAAAAAATATTAAGTTAAAATAATATTATTAATAAAAAAAAATGACGTGAAAAAATTAAAAGTCGTCTTTAATGTACATCGTGTCAGAAAAAATCCTTCGAAGAATGTTAGATGCCTGTCTGCATGTAGAAAATAACAGATGTAGAAGAATGCAGTAAAAAAACCGTAAGTCGACCAGTTGACCAGCATCATATGACGTCCAAATATAACAGCAAGTATGAAGGTACATCAAACTAATATGAGAGTTGGTGGTCAAACGCAATTATCCACGATAATAAGTAACACTGCCAATTTAACGGTAAAATTCTTCGCTTCATCTTTCTTTAGTGTGAGTGACGAAAACTTGTTTTCTCAACAATATACACCGGTAAAACCTATTTTGATGCAAATAAAGAATATTAAAATTGAGATTTAATTGCTAAGACATGTTGAGACCTCATTATGTTTAATCAACTAAATTGTTACATAACGAATTTGACCCCTGACTTTCAAATTATATAAATAAATAGTGACGGGTCAACATAAAAATAAGAAATATTTATTTTCTCATTATTATATTACAAGCAAAAACTGATCAAGTTACTTTTAAGTAATTAAATATCATAAAGTGAATAACAAAGTAAAGTCCTACAATATACAATTTGCATAAATACCATTAATCTTTTTAAGTAATATAAAAAAATACTTACTGTAAGTGTGATGTTCTCCTTCAATTTTCTTTGGCACTAGTCACTGGATAAAATAATATTATTTTCACTTAATTTTTATTTATTCACAATTTGCCGTAGTTTCTTATCCACATATTAACGAAGCAAATAAAACTTTCTGTTTTTATAAAATATTCGATATTACAAAAATATTCCTTCACCAGGAGTGCAGAAAACGATCGGAGAGATAAATCGGAAAAGTTCGCACACAGTTTGCAAGTAGGCATACACCGTTTCGTCAACGTTCGATCGCAGCGAACGCTTATGAGCGACTGTTTTATAACCACGCGGAAGAGTGGGTATATAAAGGAACACAGGTCACCGACGCGATACGATCAAGTAGAATACGGAATGCTCGATGCTTCTTAAAAAGCATTGGAATCGAAGCAATTGGAATCGAAAACGTTAAGAATATCGATTTATCGACCCAGATCGATAAATGATAATCTCCAATATTTACATTATTTTATCTGTCAAAAAAATATCTACAAATTGTCAAAAAAATATTATTGCCAAAATTTCTTAAGGATCATTTCCACTGATCAAAAAATGTAATACATTTTTTTATCAAACTGTACTTAAGTTCATAATATTACAATAAATATGTTGACTACACAACTACACATATGTGGAAGAGGCGAAGAATATTTGCAAGGACAGAGTGGTGTGGCGCTCTATTCTCTCTGCCTACCCCTGCGGGGAAGCGGCGTGATGGTTAGTTAGTTAGTTAGTTATGTTGACTACACAATATTATAAATATATTTAATTTCAATTTTATATTTCAAAGTTTAATTAAAGCGCCCTCGAAGTGGTATTTGAAGTTGAACAGTATAAAATAAATTATCCAAACATACATTTTATTATTTTAGAAATTGTTTTCAAAGTAATCATAATAATAATTTATACATATATATATATATATATATATATATATATATATATATATATATATATATATATATATATATATATATATATATGTATATATATATATATATATGTATATATATATATATATATATATATATATATATATATATATATATATATATATATATATATGTATGTATATATATATATATATATATATATATATATATATATATATATATATATATATATATATATATATATATATATATATATATATATATATATATATATATATATATATATATATATATATATATATATATATATATATATATATATATATATATATATATATATATATATATATATATATATATATATATATATATATATATATATATATATATATATATATATATATATATATATATATATATATATACATCTCAATTTCATCGTTCGTGAACCCGTTACTGAAAAAAAGTAAATAACGTCATTTATGTTACCAACTCAATTTTTTTTGCGAAGAGATGATGAATGAAAACATTGTTGTACAGTATTAAAAAAAACATGAAGGTAGATTATTTAAACGTAGCGTGAATAAAAACTGAGAAGAAATGCTTTAGTGACTGAAAAAATAGAAATATAATTTATGACTTCGTTGACAATTCAAACGGTCTACTACAAAATATACATTATTTTAGAAGTTAATATATATTCAAATCTTAAAAAAATGTTTTGTTCAGATATAATAAATGTATATAAGTAAACAAATTAAATCATGTTTTTTATACACCGTGGTTGTAAAATGCATTGTTATAAAAGTGATGTATTATTATAAAGCTGAACATGTAAGTACATTTTTGAGTTCTAAAAAATTGCAATGATTTTCCCATTTATGAAGATGGACTTAGTTAATTTATTGACTCAATTAGACATCTTTTATTGAAATTTCCATGTATATGATGTTCGATTGTGATAGAAAGTATTTTCAATTCCTAAGTTTTTTTTTGTACATTTCACGATAGCAATTTCGGAATGCATGCTGCCGTGCATGACGCGTATTTACTAAACGTTTCTACCAAAATAAGCTTATTGACTTTGTCTGAAAACGAGTAAATTATATTAACCCACATACATGAATTAAACTTTATTATACTTACTTCAATTCTTTTTAATGATTAGCACATTTGCCTACGTGATTTAGGTCTCAGGTTATATTCCTGACGATATTAAGTGTAATATTTATACTACATGCTACCCTGAAGCGTAATACTGATCACCTTGCATTCATATAGTATATGATTAAGATATTAATACATTAACACTGCTCTATGCATCACTATGCGCGTATAAGATGCAAAGAAAATAAATACTCTAATTTGCTAGAATTAATTACTGCATTTGTTTTACAGGAAATAATTCATTTTAAACACAAACATTTAAAGAATAATTATTTTACTGAGTGTTGCATAGGAAAAAAAAACAAGCGCCAAATAAAAAAATTAAAACATTGTATTCATTTTCATAAATACTCTCATATACCAATGTTGTATTTATGAGTATTTACCTACATTCATACAAACATGAAGTTACTATTCATTTCTTATAAAAATACAATTTAAAAAAGTCTTTTAAAGTTTATATTCTATTAAATTTAAAAAAAACAAATCACAGAAAAAAAAATCTGCTCCAGGATTTGAACTAGGGTCCTCCGATTGTCAACCAGGAGCTTTGTTCAACTAGTTTAGCATACCTCGACAGTGAAATTGACGGATACATATCGTCTGAATGTTTAGTAAGACCCTCCATCGTCAGTTATATGAAATTTACCCTAGGATATATGTCAAAAATATATGTAAATAATATATTTATTTAATTTGCTTAAAAATTGTTAAAATCTAGAAGTTGCCATCAATCGACACTTATACTACATCTAAATATAATCGTGGTACGAAGTCTAATTTAATGTTTACCTACGCGATACTAGTCACATTTCCCTACTTCAGTTTACGATTTCTTCGAGTACATGTGTTAGTACCGAGAAAATAGTATTAGATTCTTCGAGTTTTATGCGCGTAATACGTCATTCAAATTCCATAGCAGGTTCTAAGGCAAAGATAGGAAAATACGATTTAAAAAGTATTTTTATTTATCTGGGAAATACGTCGTTTACATCAAAGTTATAAACACAGTATGTTGCATCCTTCTAAAGTCTGAATCGTAAACTTAAGATGATGAACGCAAAGCAGATGTTTATATTAACTCTCGGTCAGTCGGAAGCAGGCCGGTCTCAATATTCAGGTTCTATAATAGGGAGTGGAAATAAGAACTTGTATCTGATGAAACATTGATAGGCTCATTTAATCTCCATTTAAGACTGATGCCCTGGTTTCATCTTGAAAATATGTATAAGGATATTTTTTTTTGAAACATTGGTTTACCGTTAAAGTGTTGAATATGTTACATACTGTGTAGTTAAATGAGGTTGAAAGTAGACTGACTGCAGTCGAAACGCAATCTCTCAGACTGCGGCAAAACGATGTACCTACGATAAATATTCGAATGTTTGTACAACAAAATAATGCAAGGCTAAGATAAGTATTATCGATTAAATTAAGAATGGTGTATTGAGACAGTTTGGGCATGTGAATTGAATTCGTAAATAAAGAATAGCAAAACAAAGTTATGAGGCGAATGTCGTTGGAGCAGAGGAAGATCGAGGAAAACTTGACACGACTAAGTATTTCAAATAGTTGAAATTGGTCAAGTCAGGAGTCGGATTCATAGGCAGGTATGTATGAGGAAATGCATGAATGTGGAAGAGGCGAAGATTTCATGCAAAGATGGATTGGTGTAGCGTTCTGTTTGCTTTGTCTACCCCTCCGGAGAAGCAGGATGATAGTAAGAAAGCTAGTTAGTTTAAATGTAGGTTAGTTACTAGATCTTCTGTACCTCGTTGAAGAGGATATAATTTTATAAACATCGGTACTAAAATGAAATAAATATTAATTTTGTATGAACTCAATACTGAAGAAATTTACTATTAAGATGCCTAACGAAGTTTAGTTTTCGATTCGTTGACAAGTAAATAAATAAATGAACATTGAAAGAATAAAAGGATAATAAATGTACATTTATGGATCATGTACTGTAATTATTATTTGCATAGATTGTTTTAAGAATATTAGTATTCAAGGTGAATTGGGCATGTGAACGTCACGCCTGTTATTAGATGAGTAATATAAACATTAATCTCAATGTGTCGTCAATAGATGTATGAATGTGCAAATAATATGCTTACATTCATATACAATGTGACAAACATTTCGCTCTTTTATTGAAAATACATCTAATTTCAAAGGGGTGATTAATAAATAGTGACATGATACATGGTGTTGCATAAGCACAATCAATATAAATAGATATAAGGAAAACAAAAAATAATAAAGTGATAGGTACTTTAAATTTAGTTTTGTATAAAAAAAGTTAAGGTAACTATTTAACAATAATTATTCGTCTACTCAAAAATGTCAAAAATCGAAATGATTCGCTTTTAATATTTCAAAGAGAAATATTTAAGTAAGTACTAAAAATCACTTCATAATGTTAACGTAAACCTCAGCGTTTTTTTATTAATATACGAATCATTTTGTGGTAGAGTGGATACGAACCTAGAAATTCTGAGTCAAACTCCGCGACACTAATCACGGAACCACAGCCGAGCTTTAAAATCAATCTTATCCACAATCAGAACTTGAAAATGTAGAAAAAATTGCTTTATCTAAAACAAACGCGTGTAGTGTAAAATCAATTGTATAAATCCAAATGATAAACCAAAGAAATACAGAATGATCTTCCTATAGTTTAAGGCAAAGTGGAAAGTAAACGCAGCATAGAAAGGAGACATTTATTTTGCCCTGGAAACTTAAGAGAGGTTTCATTATAGCGCCAAGTCGCTGTATAGAGATTGCGATTGATTTGGCTAGAATTTTCAATTATGAATTACATGAAATTAAAGTAATTTTAAACATATAGACTAAACTCACGAGTAGGAATAGGCTACAAAAGTTGAAGCCTAAGAAGGGCCATGATAAGTGGTGCTGTAGGTATAAGTCTTAGCTAGATTTCAGAGTCACTTGGACTTTCGGCAATCTGGATCTATCAATCTAGAGCAAAACTGTGAAAAGAAGAAGAAGAATTTATAAGCACAACTGAAAACTAGAAACTCCAAGTTATTGAACATTAACAACACCTGAAATTGTTGCGATTAGCAAACCGATAACAATTGTGACTACATGAGTTATGGAAATACCAGTAAATGCTTGTACAAGCCAGATGTCACGTATCAATATAATTACTGTAAAATTCGCTATTAATTTTATCCATTGTTCTAATAATCACGTTTTCTAAATAACGCACAATAATATAAATGCGTCATGAGAATTAATAAAACAATACAATGAGAAAAGCTCTGTCGTACATAATTTTAAAAAATACCTACTGAATGGAGTCAAGTTATTAAAAAAAATTAAATGCACATTTATAATATATTTTCAAACTTATTTTAAGATGTAAGTTTTATACATAAAAATATTCGAATTGGTTACATGAATATTTTTTTTTTCAATTAATTCATCTAACAAACACTTTAATACAATGAACAGATAGTTTAATCTAAATTTCTTAAGCTTTTTGAAATAAATATTTTTACGGCTGGAGAAAATAGCTAAATAAAACAAATTTGTAATATAAAACGTAACATGTAACATTTTGTATGGTAAAAATAATAATATTAAAGTAAAATTGAAATTATATTTATATGAGCATAATAGATAAAAAGATTAATAACTTACAAAAGAAATATTCGAAATGAAGGCCGAATAACAAATAAATTACAAAATAAAAAGAAAATATTAATAAAAGGGAAAAACAGAAATATATAAATAGTAATAAAGCAAAATAAACAATTTTGTTATTAAATATATATATATATATATATATATATATATATATATATATATATATATATATATATATATATATATATATATATACACATTTATATATATATATATATACATATATATTTATATATATATGTATATATATATATATATATATATATATATATATATATATATATATATATATATATATATATATATATATATATATATATATATATATATATATTATGCTTGTGTATTGGTACGTACTTTATATTTACAACTCAAACTCAAACTCAACTAAAAGGCACAAATTTTGATCGCAATCTGTTTTTTGATTAGTGACATTGCTAAGGTGGATTACGATATGGGATTTAATTTGACACCGAAAAAATGTGTATCACATATAGTATCACGCATAACTGAGCAGATTAATGCTTCATTTGGAATCTCGTCAAAAGAGGATGAAATTACCATATAGATTATGTTGGAAAAGGAAAAGCTAGAAATTTGTTATATTTATAATTATCACTTATCTAATAAATATGAGCGACCTAGAAATATAATATTTAATTGGTTTTATTCATTGCGCTGTTCAGACGTAGAATTCTACGTCATATTCTATGTAAAATATGCAGCCTTATAAAACTATGGTCCCGTGGGTTTTCCCCTAATCAAGAATAACACAAGGAAATTTAGATTTATAACAAATGGATCCATGTCGAGAGATGGGGATTGTTCGAATTGAACAGAAAGAACGATCAAGACGTCGTTTTGAAACTCCCAACCGTGACCTATACCCTAATTTTAGAACAAGGAACAAGAATAGTCCATTGTTACGTTTTCTCGATTCTTCTGTATGGTATGGAATTGTAGACTTGAATTATAGGAACAAGATATTTAAGGTCATCAATGAAAGAGTCGTTCGAGCAAGGTAATTTAAAAATCTTAATCAAGTAAGAATAAATACCCGTACCTTACATATGAACAATAAAAAAGTTTAAGTCTTTATACACATATCGCTTACTCCTTTCAACAACGTCACATAAAAAAAAACTTGATTTTTCAGGAGATCGTTTTTAAAGTTTAAAAATAAAATCAAATGTTTGAAAAATAAATATCAAGCCACTTATTAAACTTTTTACTGTGCAACAGATCTTTTTAGGTAAAATCCGGATGTTTTTTCTCCATTTGAAAAAATATTAAGTAGGTATATTTAAAAAAATAATTAAACTATATATACTTACTTCAAAATGCAAAAAACAACACATTCTGCCCTGTAGCGGGTAAATATTAAGGGTAAATATTAAGTAAATATGCTGCTTTTGCTGGGATATTGTACATTTTCTGGGCATTCCGAAAACAACTGAAAAATGTCGACTTTTCATATATGAAGTTGTTGAAAGGAGTGAGCGATATACTGCATTTGAAGGTGGTGAGGGGGGTTTCATATGTTTCTTGACGGTATATGGTATGGCTTCTATTAAAAAGGAAGGCTATTTCAATAAAATTTTAACGACGGATTATTATTGATGAATGCTGGAGGTCCCAGGTTCGATTATCAGGAGGTCAAAATAGTGTTTTTTTGACACTAGTATTATTTTTTATTTCGCTGGATTGGCACCTGAAGCGCAGGACTGGCCTTTTTTATCTTCTTGTCTTCATATAATACCATGGTATTTAGTCTGACTGTCTGATAAATCTCGATCACTGGCTACATTAAATAAAAATTAAAAAATTTATTTAGTTGTTTTATTAGATGAAATGCAGTTCCAAGAATTGACAGAACAATTTTGAAATTTAATAGTATATGTACATAAGTTGTGTAAAATTTACGGTAATGTTTGAATTAAAGATTTTTAAATGATAAAAAATGCATTTCTTGTTGCATCACTCTCTTCGAGAATTCTGAATATGCATGGATCCATATAATGCATAGTACCATCTTATGATAAACACAATATTCACATTCCATTAAAAATATTGTAAATATACTTATGCGTATTATGTATTTCCATCAAACTTCAATGCAAAAATCTGATCTGATGAGTGTGTATAGTATAAAGCTGATCATCATGCATTAATTTAATCAAAGATCGAATAAACACCGCGTCGTTCTATTGCAGTGCCTTGTGCACTACTTGGGTGAGTATAGGGGCCAGAATCTAGAATATGTAACTCTACGAAACCACCTTTTATTGACCCCTAATAAATAGAAATATTCTACACGGAGTCACGTAGTACGGAAACTATCCAGGTACGAAATATTGTTTTACAACTTCTTATTGCAAATTGACAAGGATGAGAATTTAAGGGACGCCAGAGACAACGGAAGGCTTTTATGGCCTGAAAGGCAGGAACAAGTGTACGCTGAATTTCAGACCCCCCTGAAAGCTTTTCAAAGTTTCTACTCAATTACGGGTTCGAACAACGTGGGTCCTTTTCGATATTCAGTGAAAATATTGAGGACTCGTATAAGCGATAAAATAATAAAATATAGGTAGAACAAATGCGATACAGTTATTTCAAATAATAACTACGCCTCCCGTGATTTTTTTAATTTAAATTTTGAAGTAGTGAGAACCATTTTTATTTTTATATAGTATATTATTAAGTCACTTACGCCACTGTTTACGTACATATTTATATATTTATATATATATATATATATATATATATATATATATATATATATATATATATATATATATATATATATATATATATATATATATATATATATATATATATATATATATATATATATATATATATATATATATATATATATATATATATATATATATATATATATATATATGTTTACATATACAGTGGCGTGCAGAGTTTTCAATCAGGGTAGGCAGTAGGGTTGGGTAACGATAGTAGGCATAGTAGGCAATGGTCGTGTTTCTATATGGAACGCGAGTATTCCAGAGTAGGCACCGCATGAGAATGAGGTTGGATGCATAGAAATATTTTGTTCAAATGAGGTATGATTTTTGATTTCTATTTTGTGTATCCTAGATCTAAGACTATTTAAATGCAAGGGTTCTAGGATGGTTTTTTCAGGTTTAGTGTAACTAACTAACCAAACGTTTATTTAAAAATAAAACAAGGGTTTCTCCAAGAATTCAATTAGTTAAAAGGATTCAAAGGCTGTGGGTTGGGTTGGGTTCTATTTTTGCCTTATATCAGAAATTTTTCGTTAGATATTTAAAAAAAAGATAGACACTAAGATTTAAAGTAATTAATTAAATATTATAGTAAGTAAATTATTTTAGAGAAATTTTCTTAAAAATTTAAAAAAAAAGGTAAAATTTTGATTAAAATCTTAATATATTTTACTGTATATTTTGTCCAGTGGGAGGTATTCATTTTTCACTAGATGAGACTTAACTAAGTAATATTAAAGATTTTTTGTAAACAGACGTTAATGTTTTCATTCATATATTATGTAAGAAAAACTGAATTACGAAGGACGATAAAAATAATATAAATTATTTTCAAAGCAATGAATAACATTCAAATTATATTTTCAAAAGCTAAAACAAACACAGATGTATTTCGCGATTTAACAAATTCGCGGAAACGTTATTGAGTGGATGCTAAACAGTTTTTTTTGCTGAAAATTAATTCATTCATCAATTTAAAATAAAACAAACTTACCATATTTTTTCTAAAGTCTTCTTAGAAGCCAGGGTTTTCTCTTAAGATGATTTTATAGGCAAATATAATTTTCATTATTTAATAGGAAAATATATTATAGTTTTCCCCATTTTCACTGTTTTACCAATGTTTGAACTTGTTTTGCAACCCGTTCGTCACAAACTAAAAAGGTGATAAAAACTGTAGCTAAATACATACGAGTATATGTGTGTGCACATCTAGTGAATGAATTGAAAATTCGAGTGCACAAAAATGTCGTACTGCATGATGAATGTTTTGAGTGATTTAGGTCAAACAGTTTCAATTAATTTCTTAGGTCTTTGACGCAGTTTTACCCCGGGAACATAATCTTTCTTCTGTCATCCTTGCAATTTGCGTAAAACTTATATAAGATATAAGAAGAAGAAAACGAAAAAATAACTATTTTTTTTACTATATTTATAGGCCTAAGCAGGTCGCTATTAAATATAGAACTTATGAAACAGTGGGCTCGTGAACATAGAAGCTGGCTCAGAATCCGTGACAGTAACTACGGGACCACAAATGACTCGATTTAGTTTACTTAGCAACATTTTTTAATCGGTAAGTATTTGAGATACAAAAGTGTATAAATAATGTTACACTTTCTATGTAGTATAATAAGGAATCTAGGTTTAAATTGTAAACCGTAAACCTCATACTTAAAACTCCATAGTATTATTCAAATGGAGGACCATAAACGTACAAATATTTATTATCCTACTTTTTTATGCTTGTACTAAATAAAACATTCGCGCTACTGAGAAACTCGTAATGAAATTTTCAGTATTACGTGCAAATATTTACATGCATAAGAAGCAAAGAGATTCCTTTATTCAGAAATTTCTTTTCTTTTACGGTAAATAAAAAAAATCTTGGGTTTTATCAACGGACGAACGGTCATCGAATGTTTTTTTTTTAACTTTTCATCTGATAACAAACAATCATTGAGGGCACGTGCATGCATGAACGCACGACTCCAGATACATTAATATGACGCACTTTTAAATGAATCTCAACATTTCAACCAAGTTGTGGCTGAATGCATTTTAGGATCAACGCAATAACCAACAAACAAAATACAGGAAATCTGTTGCGGTGTAATTGTCCTATTTTATACATATTTTTTTTGAGGTTACGTGTTATTAAGTGGAAAAGAAACATTCGTTTGATATTGCCCTAACAAGGCGAAACAATTGTCACAATATAATTTTTTATGTGTTTTTGTTAATAAAATACAACTTAGTAGACTCAAAAAATCTGTGTTTGATTTAAAATTAATACATAAATTAAAATGGAGTTCTACAAATTAAACGCCAAATCAATAAATAAACGCCAAATCAATAAATAAAAACAAAATAAAATAAAAAAAGGAAAGAATTAAGTTTTTACTGACATTTCTTAGTGGAACTGCATTCTATTTAATTAAATACCGACTATCTAGTTAATTTTTTATTTATTTTTTAAATTTTTATTTGTATACATTTATTTAAATCACAATTTATACATGTTTAGAACTTTTTTTTGCAGAGACCCACTAAGCCACCTTGTGTGTCTTGTCTTGTCGGTGGAGTTTTTTTTAATACATTTTTTATTGTTTTTAACGATTTTAACCTAATATGGACATTGTATACATTAATTTTACCAGCGATCGGGTTTCGTCATAACCAGTATCATCAGACAGGTGATCTCAATTACGACAAAGCCCAGTCGCTGGTCAAATAAAATATATGTGGAAAAAACTATATAATTGTTATTTTTATTATATAGTGGAAAAGAGTCTAATGTTTTCGATTTTTTCCTCTAAAAATATCCTGAAAACTCCACGTTCTAAATAATTAGATCAGAAATGGTGCGTGATGTGATGACGAGCTCCAAGACCCGCTTGATCTTTTTATATGCCATAATATAGGGGTAACAACTTTGGGAAATTCCGAATTAGTTCGCAATCTGTACGGAATCACCCTTCATTCTGCCCAACCCGTGCATGTTAAATATATGTGTTGGTTTTACGATCGAATGATAAATATTTTGACCTCTAAGCCACGGGCTTTTAAACTTTTTTAATCAATCTCCACTCTACTAAAAAAATCGGTGACGGGGGTAGGAAAATTCACATAATTTTCCCTGAAAGAGGGAATAGGAAAAAACTTATTTCCCACTTTCAATCTTCTGTTCAGTCTCCTAGAGCCTCTAGAATCTGCTAGAAAGCATATTCAGCGCCAGTTGGGGTTGGTACAGACCCCGTTGGGAATCTATGCTCTAGCTCTAGGCAATAAAACGACAAGTTGATATACCTTTAAATTGACATCTCAACCGTAGAATGAATAATCCAGTGTCCGATATAAAAATAATATTAATATTGCGAATAAAACGATAAATTAAAATTTACAAAAAAATCTATATTCCTACATACTTATATCACATAAATACAATAGGGGCGGAAACCACATTCTCAATAACGACAGTAAACTATACGCTCTTACAGTAGACCATATGACATTTCCAGAATGAATTAATAAAATGAGTGGACAATTAACTGGATTACGGATATAAGAGAGCTTCAAAATATCGTATGAAGAATAATAAAAAAAAACATGATTTTTAAAAGCTTAAAAAAACATTATCAAGACGAAGGATATCAACATTTGTAATAAATGTTAATACAAGTAGTTCCGACATTAAAATTAATCACAAATGCATTATTTCATTGTGTACTTAGCGGATGAACTTGAAATATTACTTTTATTTCCTAAATGCCAAATTCGTACAATATACTCAACAGTCTGTCAGAAATGCTTTTAATATGGGTGATCGTGATGGAATTTTTATTGAAGACAGGAATAAAAACAAAATAAAACTTTTTCGCTATATAGCGACTGCAAAATCGTGTCTCAAGGATTTCATTAGAACGAGAGCTTATCTTTACGGCTGAAATCTGCATTTACTTGCGATATCACGTTATAGGCTAGCTGGATCATATATAATAAAAGTATTTACAAGGGATAGTTTTTAATCAGTTTATTATTATTTATTCTGTATTATCAAACACTTAATTATTTGCACTGTGGATGATACATCTATATTGTAACACTTAATATACTACAGTAATATTAAACTAGTATTAACTCTTACCACTCTAAAGTTTAATCACTGATTTTTCTATCACCCAAGTATATTTTAACAAAAAATATTTCAGATAAATACAGTTAATCTTAATTAACATGGTCATACGAATTGCCAGACAGAGTGTCCCAAAATTAGGGAACCAAAATATTTATTTCAATAGTAGAAAAACGTCGCATTTTTTATCAGAGTAGCTGATCAGTTATGAGAAGAAATTGTCAGAGTGGAAACGGTTAAAATTATTATAATATTAGATAAGCAGTGACGTGCACATAGAATTAATAAGGTAATAAGAGTAAGCAGTAAGGTAAGCTAGGTACTACATAGTAAGGCAGGGTAGGTACTGGTTGCTATATGTCACGCGGGTAAGTTAGGATAGGCACTGCTTTTCTGCCTATATGGAATGCACGCCCCTGTGTATAGGTGATCATTTTATACGCAAGTATATAAAGTGATCACTTAAGCCATCCAAATGAAATGGGACCCTGGGATGCTTAGACTTCCATCTTCTTTCATTAAAAAAATAAAGATGTTTTATCTCAAGTTGAGACGCCTATAATATTTTCCATGTTCCAATTTTTTAAAATTATTTATTTGATTGCCTTTATTACATTAAACTTTGGAGACAAGAAAAAATATGGAGCTGTTTAATGAAGATATTACCAATAAAGGTGATTTAAAAAAATGCTTTATGCACAATTCGTGACTCGAAGAAGTTAATATTGAGATGTTAAATTTTAGATGGACCATAGCAAGACGATATCCAAAAGTGAGTGGCGTATAGGTTTAATTTCGAATAATACACTCACATTAGTTTACTATTTTTTAGAGATGGAAATTGCATTTATTATGTACAAGGTTTATAGATCATTTAGAAAATTTCTTCCACTTAAAAAAAAGGTTTATCTTATATGGTAAACTGGTTGTGTCACTTAACATTGACATAGTAAAAAATACATTGTTGCTTAATATGTGTGTACATTTTGAATTTATATAAAGGTGTAGAGGCAAAACATAACAATGTATAAAAGAATTATGTGTGGAAGAAATGTCCATGCAAAAGAGTGACAAAATATGCATACGCATATCGCTCACTCCTTTCAAGAACGTCATAAATCAAAAATCATCAATTTTCAGTTGGGCATGTTTTCGGAATGCCCATAAAATGTACTATATCCTAGCAAAAGAGGCATATTTTTAACTCAATATTTACCCGCTACAGGGCAGAAAGTGTTGTTTTTGCATTTTGAAAAAAGGGTATTGTTTAATTAGTTTTTTTAAATATACTAAATATTTTTCAAATGGAGAAAAAACCTTCAGGTTTCACCTAAAAAGATCTGTTGCACAGTAAAAAGTTCAATAAGTGGCTTTGTATTCATTTTTAATAAATTGTATTATATTTTTCAACTTTAAAAACGTTCTCCTGAAAAATCAAGTTTTTTGATTTATGACGTTCTTGAAAGGAGTGAGCGATATGGGTATCGCGTGTTGCAGCATGAGTGCGGTGTGAAGTTTTATTTTGTTTTGATTTAACCGAGACGCTTTTATTTACCAGAGGCCCTTTTCATTAGAAGTATGCAATATCCCAACCGGAATATTTTACAAACTCGGAGACGCTTGAAAACATGATATCAATTTTTATGAAGCTTTTAATTTGAGTAGTTATTTTATTCACAATTTTTTGTGTGAGTCTAAATCCTTGTTCACAAATCTGGGATTCTCCAAAGGATAAATGTCTAGTTATACTCGTATCTGTTATTTACTGATTCGGAATTAACGTTGTGGAATGATATGTGATTATTAAAAAAAAATACACTTGTATAAAACCACTTTTGTAGATGAAGACGTCTGTAGTTTTCGAAACTAGTCGTGTGTAATGAAATAAAACTCAATAAGTGGTGTAATACAATTTTTTTTTTTTTAATACTCGTTTATTGATTTCGGAGTAACTTTGTGGAATGCCATGTTGGTTGACAGTTTTTGTCATCACCTGTCGATGTGTGGTTTTTGAAACTAGTCGTGTGAAATGAATAAAAACTCAATTAGTGGTCTAATACAAGTGTTAAATTTTTAATACTCGTATCTGATATAATAACAAATATACATAAAAGACGCCTAATAAATTCATAAAATAATTATTTTTACCTGTTCAAAAAAAAGTCACGTTGACTCGTCTCATTATTCATTCCTGAATTAAAAAGGTTAGACATAGCTTTAATTAATTTGCCAGTTGTTTCTTAAGAGTCCATTTTATAAAAAAAGGGTAGAATTTACGAGAAAGTGCTTTGATGGACGTAAATCAAAGTAAAAATGAAGATATAGTGGAGCGTTGAAAGAAGTTTTTCGTTAACTTGATGAAAATTTCAAGTTACAAGTATACTACTATATAACAACCTAATTAGGAAAGGTCTCCAATTTCGTTTTGGAATACGCTCGCTTGCAGTTTAATAAAATTTTACCGAGTCTAAGCAGGATATGTACTGAGTCCATAAATATAGGCAATGAGTGAACTTTGCCTTCGTCTAGCGCTGGTTCAACGCTAAGTCCTAATTTGAATATTTAAATACTGTCAGAATAATAATATCTATATAATTATAAAAAAAATTATTACACCTCTAGCTTTTGTATTTGATCATATAAATAATTTTTTTAAGACGACAATCATACAAGTATTTTTTATGTATTTAAAATGGTGTCCGTTAAACTTATGAATTTTAAGTGTGTAATGGGAAAATGTAGAAAACACGTTTTGTCCGCGTCCGTGGTGTAGTGCATAGCGCGTTTCGCTACTATGCTGGAGGCCACAGGTTTTATTCCCAGGGCGGTCAGAATATAAACAAGCTATTACATTGTAATATTTTTTTATATTACCCTTGAATGATCGCCTTCATGTAATTAAAAATCAAAATACTATATTGCGTCTATTCGATGCAGTGCTCTATGCACCATTTGGTGCAGATAAGGGTAAGAAGTAGGATAAAAATGAAAAATATTTTTACTTGTTAATGCACTCGTATAAAATAATTCATGTCTTTCTAAAATTTATAGAACTCGTATATTGTACGCATAAATAATAATATTTAACGAAATATGTACATATCATATTCATTATTCCTTCGGACCCTTATCCGCACCGCAATGGTGCATAGGGCACTGCATGATATAAACGCAGTGTTATCTTGATCGTTAACACACGAAGGAAAGGTGATCAACCCTCCGCTTCAGGTATTATCGAATAAATATTTGATAAAAAAATTACTTAAATTTATTAGACCCCCTTCTGGGAATCGAACCCGGGACCTACAGAACGGTACCATATTATGTAACTAATTGTTGATTTACCACAGACTGCCAAACATTTAAAGTATGTTTTCGTTGGCAAGCTTGCAGTTTGACGTTTACGTGTAGAGAATTTCGGAATTGGGCTTCAACGATGTGTGTTTCTACGGCAATCTCAAACAAAGTTCAAAAGATATTTTAAGTGAAAATACACGAGAATGTGAAATTTCAGATCGATCCACTGGAGGAAAGTGAGTCGAATCGCGATATTTTTGGACGAAACTTATGTTTCACTTCATGAAATGTTTTAAAAAACATTTTCTTACTTAGTGCGGATAGCTTGAGCGTACTCGATCTAATATATGCGTAATAGGAGTTTCGTGTAATGTGTTCACGACTTTGAAACTAGTTTGCGATAGGATCCGCAAACATTAGGAAAATGGAATCCTAGACGGGATTATCATTACAAGGATACTCGCACTTAGCTTTCAATCGTTATCTGTGACATTTCGATGACAGATGACATTCATTAGAGGCGAGTATGTAATGCATTATGAAATGCCAATTTAATCGTGATACTAGTTTTCAAATAACCAGTTACAATCAATTTATAAAAAAGGCAATTTTCCACGTTACATATCCTGGTGGCAAATTTATCTCACGAAATGATACTGACTGGGTGCAGGAACAGCTCGAAGATATATATGCGCTCCTTATAGCGCTAGAATCCAAAGGATTTACTGCTCACTTTCACACGCTAAACTGCATCGCGCGAATATTACTTCCCCTTCCGATTATCGGATGTGCATTTGTGCATATAATCCTTTATACATAGAAACCAACAGTTATATTTACGTTTTAATATCTCATCATAAATGAAGAATATGGAAGTCTTGGTATTAACATGACTTGTCATAGGCTGATTAAGTGATCACTTTACCCACGCGTGACATTCACCGTTCTACCCATGATTATCCAGCATTCAAATCATAACTTATACATACCGCATTTAGTTTATAGTTTATGGGCGTATTGATTTTAATTTTTAATATATATATATATATATATATATATATATATATATATATATATATATATATATATATATATATATATATATATATATATATATATATATATATATATATATATATATATATATATATATATATATATATATATATATATATATATATACATACATACACATATTAGAATTAGAATTTTGCAAATAAATTTTTTTTTTTTAATTTTTATTCCTTACTTCACCTTATATTATCAACGCTGACAATAAACATTAAAAAAAGATCTGAAAATAGGTAAGTATTTTGAATTTATTCATGAGGAATGATATTATCCGTGTAAACCCCAAATGACATTTACTCAAAAATAAGTCGATAAGAATAACTGTTTGAGTCACGTAAAAGGAAATACAAATAGTGATTTTCTACAATCCACAATAAAAGTAAATATTATTGATTAAAAATAGCTTGTGAGTAAATAAATTAAAAGTCTTTTCATAAATTTACCACATTAAATTAAATATTTGCTTCAAAGTACAAAGTGCAATTAGTTGGCCTGGCTTTTACTCATGAATTTCCGTTGGATTCTTGATTGAGTCAACAAAAGTTATTTATTGTACATACTATTGTATAATAAAAATAATATACGCATTTTTCAACACTGAATTATATTTACTCTAAAAACATTCTAGAACTAATGAAAATGGTACGAAAATATAATTGATAGGTTGAATTTTTATAAGGCACAATATTTTTGAAGGCACGCTTTAGAGCAGTTACTCACAGGACTTTCTTTTTAGTTCTGTCACAAATATTATTTTAAAAAATATACTTAACTGATGGTCGTTGAGTTTTAAAAATATAAGGAAAAATATTTCAGTGCTCTAAATAATGTAAAATGCTTAATACATTTAGACGAGGAAAAAAAAGAGATCGAAATCAAAAATATGAAGGGAAAATCCGCAGTTTTAATACCTATGAAGTACATATTTCATGCTTATAGGCGAATTTTCGTCTCGTTTTGCACATTCATATCCTCACACATTTTTCGCAGAAAAAGTTTCACAAATTGGATCTTCTCATGGATCTGCGAGAGATTCGTTTCGTTTTGTGACGTCAGAGACAATTCCCCGTGACGTATGCACATATTGGAATTCCAACGTCTCGGAAGTAGGTCTACCGCCAAAATTGTGTCGGAGAAAATGTATTTTTTTTCGACGGAAAAAATCATTTGATACCTATGAAGAAAAAACCGCCAAAAATAGTATTCAAAGAAACATACGTAGTACGTAGATATAAAATAAACATGGGTAAGATTTTTATTAAGGAAATTTGTACATATGTATATCTAACTGAATTCCTTAGGAGGGTTTTTTATGATGGATTTTTTTACAACGATGCCTATATCAAAAACTGAAAATGCCATTTACGTAAAAATATTTAATTGTGTTTTATCAATTTTTGAAAGTTCGATTGACGGGAGTCAAAAATGAAAGGAGGTAAATTTAGCAACATATTAACTTGTGAATTTTGTGTTTAGATTTTATTTAAAAATAAGTTTGGATTCATATTTTTATTTTAGAATGTGAGCGGAGTGAGGCAATATTTAATGAGGAAATTTAAAATATTGGTATTCACGTATTTTATTTTATTTTTTTAAGTTAATATGTTTGTGAAATATGGGGACGAACATTTATTGGGATATCTGTAATCAGGTGGTGTTAGTCGTCTTATCGGTAGCTAGTGTTAGTGACAATACAAAACAAACATTATATTATAATGTTAAAATGTGTTAAAAAATATTGGCTTAAAACCACATTCAAAAGAATCCCTAAGGTAAGTGATAAGATAAGAGCATTTACGCAATTTCATCGTCAAGGACAGATTATAAGGTACTGGAGTTTTCAACCGCAAAAAGTTTACAATGGGATATTTCTCGCTGATAGCTTTTATAATATTGTTGTTATTTACATTGCATTGTACTTGATTTTTTTTAAAAGTCACGTTCACTTTGTTTCCTTGATCAATATTGTTTTTGTAACAAGCAATGTTTTTTGTAAAAATAAATAATCCACGTCGATCGATTTTGTATTATTTGCGTTAGTGAGATGACTTGCAAGTATTAAGTCGGGCGGGTAGTCATGTATTCGTCAGCGTCATTATCTAGATCCATTCTATCAGTATAGAAATGTATGTAGGTATGCAAGAACGGACATTCATCCTAGTACGAGGCAATTTCAGCTTCATGCTAAGTAAATTGGGATATGCTTAATTTGAGGGGTGTGGAGGCAAAAAAGCTTGTTACGATGAGTAAAAATTTTCAGCAACCGAAATAAACAGATTTTTTTTTACCCTCTTCGTGAATATTTTTAATGTACAGTAGTTTTAAGTTAGACTTGAATTGACTCATTCGGTTAGCAAATTAAATTTTGTATTTTAATTCCTACATTTCTGTATGAAGTACAATTTTCAAAACAATCATTTATTTCTTGGTATCAATGGACTACAATTCTCTTAATTTTTTAATGCGAACATTATTAAAAAATGTATATTTATTTTCGAATCCATACTTTTCAAGGAATCAAGTTCCTGCCTGCCCAAGATATCCACTTCTTAAAATTCATTTGCAGTTAAAAAAAAATACGGTCAATTAAAAATATTGAAATGTAGTCCATTGCATTGTGGTGGTATTTATTGCCTTTAAAATCTACAATTTGGATCCGTAGTATAGGACAGTTGGTTTAACTACACACATATTTAACATATTGTATATGGGTAATTTCAATGTGAATGGAATGATAGTTTAATGGAATAATAACAAACTGGAGCTTTCGATATCAGAATATTGATTTAAAAAGTCCGTGATTTATTACCACAGGTGTTAGAATGAAGGGCGTTACTCATCATGGTAACTTTATGACGCCACTTAGTAGGGTTTAACTTCGTGAAATAGAAGATAAAATCTGCACGATTGTTAACACCTTCAAACCGGACTACAATAAAATAGTTTTTACTTTTTTAGTTAATTCGAGGGACACAGTTGAGATCCATGCAATGTACCATAAAGCTCCGGATTAAAACCCAACCTAACCATTTTATTGTACAATATACACTATGCGCTATTTATTATCTTGGTAGATAAATAAAGTATTTTTTAAACACTAACTTTTCATTAATCTTAGTCACAATTAAGACAAAATACTCTCTAAAGACTCGAATGGTCAACTTGAAGCATATTGGCTAGGAATCGAAAAAGGGTGGATAATTAAAAGCGTGCTTACACTATTATTAAAATAATAATAAGGGATTAAACGTATTTTGAACTGTGAATTTTGTCGATTGAATTTTACCATTACTTTTTTAATTTGTGACTCATCATGATGAGATGCTATTGGATATAAACAGGTTGATAAGAATTACGTTATGTGAATGAGTTTATTGATTTCCCATCGACTTATCATATTCGTTTTAAATACCGTCATATTTCGTGATTCGTTTATTTTATATCCGTTTATATTGATGACGTATCTGATAATATTTATTTCATAGTAAGATAGGGATGCTTCTGGAAAATGATGGATGATTAAATTTTTTAATGATATCATTACAAGACACATGTGCTTCTTTATGATTCCCGGAAGAGATATGGTGAACTTATGACATGCGCTTCAGGGGTGGGTGTGAGAAAATTTTGAGGTCGGTGAATTATTTACCGGCGGCGAATAATCTTCTACAAAACATTTTGGCTAAGTTCAAATCCTTGTGGAGAAACACAGATTTGTGAGCAAGGATTTGGATACATTCAAAATGTTGTGAATAAAATAACTGGTCAAATTATAAGCGACATAAAAATTTAAAATCATGTTTTCAGGCATCTCCCAATATGTAAAAAAAACCCTTTTCTTGCATTCATTGAAACGAAAGGGTGTCAACTAAATAAAATCTTTCTCGAAGCAATCATAGATGCCGTTACGAACATAAACATGACGCGACGTGGGATTTACAATATGTGTTTAAGTTTCAAAAAATTAAATAGAGTGATTGTCAATCATGGGTAGAATAGTGAATGTTACATCGTATAAAGTGAAAATTTAACCAGTTTATGGCATGTCATAAGATATAAAAATATCCCAATAAACAATGGGGGGGTGAAAACAAATATAAATGTAAGTGTTTTATCACTCTTATATGTATTTAATTATATTATCTATTTTATATAACCCTGGAGTGACACTTGTAGTGCAAGATTGATCATCTAGTCTTTTTTTTTATTAGTAGATACATAATAAATTATTGATTTGAAATTGCACCAATTTAATGCAGTGCCCTATGCACCATTAGATTATAAGGGGGTCAGCAATTACAATAGCAGTAAAAGCAAATGCATTATTTAATTTAAATGAAGAAGAAAAAAAATACTTGAATATATTTGTTTTTATTTTTTCTGTGATTGCCTTCAGGTACCGGATTTAAAAAAAAATAATTACTATAAATATAATAATAAATCTCAAATCAGCGTACATGACTTAGTAGTTACCTAGCTAGGTAACGAACTGGTGAGCTGTTTAATGGTAGTCAATGCCAAAAAAGACAGACAAGTAAACTTGTGCCGAGGTCGATAATAGTATTGTAGGTAATGTATATAACAATAAAAAAAATACATGGTTTGGATGAGGTAGCATTATGCACGGAGTAAATGTATAAACGAAAAAAAGGTTTATTTGGACGTACGAGTAACGCAGAAAAAATGTGCCTTCTTGCAAACTCGAAACAAAATTGGCTTTTACATTCGGCTTTGTTTGTTTTCATTCAGGATAACCAATTCATATAAGAGTAGACAATTTAAGTGAGTAGGTACTTTTTGTAGGTACTTACACAGATAGGTTTTGGTGGAGGACCAACCCTTCCGGACGGGTGTTCTGGTATATGTAGTTAGGGGTTACTAAAAGCTCTTATTTTCGAATTGTAACTACAGGCTTTTAAAACAATGTGGATAATTTAAGCCTTATTTCTGTCCGAAATGAAAATATATTTGTACATACATATATCTTTCAAAGTAACATATTGTTGATATTCATAAACCTAGAAAAAACTTACATAAATGTACATACATAAAAGACTTTGTTAGGAACCTAAAGTAGCGTATATAGGTGTTATCAATAGCCCTTATTTTATTACAATGTATGTGACTTTATTCAATTAATATTACGGACAAATATAATAGACCAATTTATTTTGATATATTTCAATACAAAATATAAATAAATAAAATAAAAAAGGATTTTTTTGTGTTTTTTCTTCACGTTGCAAATTTAAGAAAACTTCAACACATTTTTTATGCATGCAAATTATTGAATTGATTTATTTTTTGAGTAAAATTTTTAACAAAAAACGTGTTTCGAATCAGAAAATACACTCATACTACATTTGAATTTTTTTTTAATATTTGGAAATTCACTTAAAATTATGTGAAAATACACAAAACCATTTATTGTAATATTTATATGGATAGCTCGTGTTGCAATATCAATTTATAAGACTCTTGAGTATATAAAGCAATTAATCAGCAAACGTATTGTTTTATTTTCTCGAATAAAAACGAGTTTAAAAATCATTTCACTATTTTTTTTTATGTTTCGTAGGTTAAATAAAACGGAAAACGGAATAAATGAATATTTTAGGAAAAAAATAGTACCCATTTATTTTTATCTGTTTCATATTTTTTTGTTGTTTTTTAAATCGCATATTTCGGTAAAATACTTTTTTTAATAATTTAATTATTACTCTATTTCTATATGAGTAATTTTGTCGTAATTAAACCGATTTCGATCTGCATTTATTATGCCTTCTTTTATGCAAGGATGCAAATGTTTCGTTTTTCGTTTTGTTGCGCATACGATATCACGCCTCATTAACATTTAACAGATATGCAAATCTTTTTCAAATCCGTTGCTTACGTTCGTGAGAATGTTCCTTGGCGTTGTCTTAAGCTTCTCTCAGACTAATTCCACATTCTGTTTCGTTGCATTTCTACCCTCTGGTTACATACAAGTTCCATTTGCGAGGATCTTAGAGAGCTATGACGTGCATTTCAACGTTGATAACATTGTTACTTTTGCTTCAGCATTGTTACTTGTCAGTTTTGGTAACATTTTGTAGCACTGTTTGATTTCAAATGCAGACGCTATCACATTGAAAATAGTTTTATTTTAAGTTATTAAGTTTTATTTTCATTCGATAAAATTTGAAACATTAGAAAATATATAAAATATATTTTGTCATTTATTTATTGTTTAATAAATAAATGACGATAAATATATTTTTTATATTTCATACGTTTAATAGGTAGAATTCAAATTTAATTTACGTATTACTTATTAAATCAAACACAGATTATTTGAGTCTACTTAGTTGTATTTTTATGTGTTTTTTAACAATAAAATACAACTTAGTAGATTAAAAAAATATGTGTTTGATTTAACAATTAATACATAAATATATTGTTTTGTTGCAGTAAAAAATATCATTTTGCAAATAAGGTATTTTAAAAAGGTAATATTCATCTCAACGCAGTAATACTGGACAAGTGATATGGTTTAAAATAGGGATATAACATTAATTAATTTAAATACAACTATTCATTTAATCTTTCAAATATTATATTTCTAGACCTAGACAGAAATCAATTATACCTTTATTTCAATTTCATTGAATTGTGTCGAAATTATCGAAATTAAGTTGGGCAAACTTTTTGTAATACCGTATTCCGAAATAAACCTCCGTCACCCTGTCAATCAATAATATTGAGTTCCTTTCAAATTTTACTGTCAAAGCGATTTCAAATTCTAAAGTTCGGGTATAGAAAGATTATCGTTAACAATATTAAAAATAATTTTCAGATCGTAAACAATTTTTCTGACATTTCAAAACGGAGAAAATACTTATCATAGTACTGCGGAACGGGTGTTGGATGTAAACAATTTTAAAGAAAACATTGGAATAGACGTTTAATTTAAAAAAAAGCTTTTACCTGGTCAATTTTCAAAAAACATATGAAAATTAAAGAAAATATTCGAATAATTTAATAATAAAATAATTAAATCGTTCAAAGAGCCTGTGAATTTGAATAAACTAACTTTGAGTGCAGGAAAATTATATTGCATAGCTCCGACGACAAGAGAAGAAAAGTAATAAAAGAATTGTGGAAATATAGAAAGCTAAATATTTGAAAAAACGTGGTAAAAAGTGTTAAGTGTATTAATGCAGTGATAATGAATAACCCTAAGTTAATATATCTACAAGAGCAATTTATTAATCAACAAACTATAATACAACAAATACTAAGTTACGAGCACATTACACAACACCTTCATTTACTGTACATTTTTTGTTGTTGTTAAAATAATCCAAAACACCGAAAACAAAAATATTTTTGGCATACCTTTCTGTTTCTAGTCTCCTGTTAATGATTATAAAAATAACTTCTCATCCGCGGTTTATCTTCTTCGTTTTTAATCTGAAAATAAAAGAAAACTTTGTTTATTATCTTTGGGTATACAAGACTACATTTTGTAATTCGTAATAAATATGTTATAATAAAAAAGGATGTAACGTAAATTCATTAGGCACTTTAACATTAAATAAAAAGGTTGTATAAAATAACCAAAATAAAAAACGCCAGTTAAAGAACAATACGATTAATTTTCTGTGCCCACATTACCTACCTAATAAGATCCAAGTTAGTTATTTGTTAATAAAGTAAACGTCTCTTCACATTAAAAAATAGATTTCCAATATATATATATATATATATATATATATATATATATATATATATATATATATATATATATATATATATATATATATATATATATATATATATATATATATATATATGTAATAAAATAACTAGGTACCTACCCATACATTTTATTAAGTACCTACAAATAGTACCTACATAAAACAGTTCTACCAACAGATGTCGCATGCGTCACTCAGAAGAAAACAAAAGACTTCCGATAATATTATTAACTGTCAGAATCAGATAGATAGATAGATAGATAGATATAAAAATTATTATAAAAAGATAAAATAAGAATAAACTTTTATTATAACTTTAATTACAAAGCAACACATTGTTTATTTTATTATTATACACCCACTTTACATATTATTTACACTTAATTTTCAAAAGGAAAATATTACCACGTTATATATATATATATATATATATATATATATATATATATATATATATATATATATATATATATATATATATATATATATATATATAATATGAAGAGAATGAAATGCTTTTATTTTTAAATTTAAATTAAACTTGAAGGATTAAAATAATATGTTTGCTGTCATCGTGTCTAATACTTTTTTTGACATGAGCGATTATTCAACTGCGTCCATGATCTCATAATTAATAATCGAAATGTTTTTTTAAGATTTCTCTTCCGATTGCGTAACGTTTATTTCTTTCGTTACCCATATTCACAGTATGAATATGAGCTTTCAAAATGTACATAATTAATCGGAAAATACATCTACCTACATTCGAGCTTTTTAAAACACATCATCAGACTCTCCCATTGTGACTCATTTGTCTTGAATTATATCAGACATAAGAGGCCAGTAATAAAATAATGTTATTCGTTATTGGGAAATTAAATATATTTTTTTTTTAAATAAATTTAAAAATCATAGAGAATAAAAATGTGAACTAACGATTTTGAAAAAATCATTGAAATTCTTATTTTCTAACCTAATTAACTGGAACTAAGCAGTAAAAACTAGTGATATAAAAAATCAAAAATATTTTTCTTTAAATTAAAAACGTGGTATTATTTCACCAATATTTTCAAATTGATACACACATATACTAGTCTTGAGAAAAAAATCTGGTTGCTTCGAAACTGGTTGACGTTATAAAATAATTAGTAATAACAAGTTATATTTTATTTTAAAATGAAATACATATATACTATTCACGTTTAAAAACGATTAATATTTGATTTTGTCTAATATATTGTTCGATTTTGTCTAGTACATGCTTTTTTGAAAACTAAAAGATAGACTGTTCCCTTAAATATGGCGAGACTTACAGTTCCAATCCTAATACATTGACGGGGCGTTATGATTCGTCAGTGCATCGTTGAATTCCAGACATCTCATTAGAATAATTAAGTTCCACAATATTCAAAAGCTTGAATCATCAGATGACAAAGTTAACAATGATTGTTTAATCGACACGTTAGTATGACCAGTCGAATTACAATATCGTAAACCACGCACTAAAGATTCTCAGAAAATAAACGATATCATTCTGTACAATATTCAATTCATGTCGGTGTCTACCAAAAAAGGAAACACGAAGAAAAAAGGACTATTTACTCGTATTTATGGGTTCAATGAATATGTCATCATTTTATGAAGTTGCAACTGTGCATACTATCAATATCTTATATTTCATTACAAAGCATTTAGAACCACATTTTATAAATTTTCTGTGTCGATAACGTGATTATAGTGCCTACATCTGAGCCCATATACTTAAAAACGATTGCATTATCGGATGAATTTGTTTATAAAAATAGCTCTTTTTTTCACTTTATTCAATATAAAATACGCCTCACAGAGATTAGGAAATTTAATGAAAAATCAACTGTCTGCCTTAACTGATATACTTTTGAAACGTTCACTATTCTGCCTGTACTTTAAAACATAGAAAAGTTGATTTAATAGTAACTAAATATCACGCCGCTTCCCCGTAGGGGTAGACAGAGAGAATAGAACGCCACCCACTCTGTCTTTGCAAACATTCTTCGCCTCTTCCACGTTCATGCATCTCCTCATACATACCCGACTCATTGATAATATGATTTAATATGATTTAATAGTAATTAATTGTAAATACGTTTACAATACTCAAGTGACCAAGTTTTTTTTATCGATATCTGGCGAAATTTTTGTTAAGTAAAAAATAATACCCTTTAGATTTATATGCTGTTTTTTTTGCAATAATCTAGAATTATTGATTAACAATTCATCGGGGGATACATTTACTTTTTTTAATATTTTGTACACAACATAGCGCTTTTGAGGTAGTATTTTACGAAAATGCGGTATAGAAATTTCAAATTTAAATTACATATTATTATTATTTATCAAAATATTGATGATATATAATGTAACATTGATGAGAGTATTTAAAAAAAAATATTAGGATATATATATATATATATATATATATATATATATATATATATATATATATATATATATATATATATATATATATATATATATATATATATATATATATATATATATAAAAGCGTTTTAAGTTTAAGACAATGTTTAAAAAGAGGTGCTAAACTAAAAAAAGGGGTGTTAAAAAAAAATGTATTTAAAACACATTCCTTAAGGGATAACCATTCCTAAAACGTTGGGTTTTTCACTCGTGAAATTAAAATAATGGTACGTTTTAATAAGAATATTCATTTTTAAAAATGTTATTAAAAACAGTGTTACTAAACAACGGGCTGACTTTACTATCTTTGTAGTGGCAACAGTGTGTAGTTATAAAATTAGGAACATTTTATTATATTAATTTTTATTTTTATATTGCATAAGTAAAAATGTTTGACTATCGAGATAAAAGTTTTTAAAAAAGGTGTTTAAAAAGTATCCATTAGCTCTGTAATTCAATCAAAGAAAAACCAACTTACCTTCATTATGATTATTTTTATTAGCAAAAATCATTTATTTTGCTCTGCGATAGCATTAAGAAACTGTGATATATTAAATAATGCCCTCCCGAGGCAAAACATTTGTCTCAAAAATAAATACATTAAGAATGATTTTATTTCATCGGAATTGTGTAAAATAAATACCAATATAAAACGTACGCTTAGATTTTTATATAATAAAACTAATGAAAGTTTATAAATATCACGCACAGTCTACAATAGCGTTTTCCCAAATCGATTTATAAGTTAAATTTATGTTGTTTAAAAAAAACAGCAAATGTCAAAATGGTGGAAATTAATTACAATAAAATAAGATCAATTTAATGAAGCTATGAAACAAATTACAAACTTATGTATGCTGAATTTATGTATGTAATTTCGAAAATTATTATTCATAGTGATCTCTATATTTTTGCTCCCTGCGGTACAAAGAGCGCAAATTAAAAGTGATAACATAGTGTGCCAGTACAAAGGAGACCCGTCGGCCTGGCAACACTCACGTAAGGGATGAAAAGTAAAATTAGTTTTGAAAGCCGCGTTAATGTTGCCAGACAAAACAAAAGTAATTTAAGTTGAAATGATCCGACATGATATTCGCGAACTCCATTAATTTATGAAATATGCGAAATGTATTATGATCAAGTTAATTGGATGCCATTAAATTTGCCGAGAAAATCTGCGATGCAGAATATATTTATTAACCGTTTATTCAAATGTTTAATAGTATGTTATACACATCTTAGAAGAGGGGTTTGATTCTCCTAGCATTCTCAACTTGCATACATGCCTTCCAGTCACATGGACTTTTGACATGACTAGATTTTAGATCCTAATTAATTTGGGCGTGCCATATAGCTATTGCCGTCCTCGCTCTACTCTCTCATTCACGCTTGTGAAAGAAAAATACGTTTATGTCATTATTTCGGTATCTATAAGATAAATCTTATAAACCCGAACCAACTTTGAGACTTTCATTATATTTAAATTTATCATTGTATCCATACTTTCCATTATCATTACATATTTTTTTCAAAATATCAAATTATCTAAGGTTATTCACCGATAGACATAATATTGCAACAAAATATGCTTTTATTAATAAACATTTATTTGGACTGCAATGGAAGCGCCATCTGTTGAAAATCTGTTAAAAATAATAGCATCGCACGTAATATTAATTACTGCTTTAAAAAAATTACAAACCAGTAAATACACAGATTATTTTCCTTGCGAATTTCAAGTGGACTATGAAATGAATTTATACCGAGCGAGATCGGGACGGCATATTACGAGTGCTCTGAACTGACGGATGACGCCATACTGTGGAATCTATTTCAGTTCACATTATTCAATGTTCAAAATACAATTCAAGAGGCGCTGTGCGAAATTCCCAATTTTAATTTATGATTAGACACACATAATGTACCCTACCCCGCAATTCACCAATTGCCTTCAATTGGTCTGCCGAAACTCGTATAAAAATTAACCGTACAAGGGTACAAATTAATGTTTACTACAGTTATCTACCGCAAGTTCTGTTATTGCTTAAATATAGGGTTTTCCCGCAATGATACTAGACTGATAAAGTGGTCCAATTATTGGGTTTCTCCGGGTTTAATGGACGCCAATTCTGGAATATATACATGTACTCCTGCACACAAGCTTATTGAAAACGAGCGTCACACTTTCAGAAGTGGCTGAAGCAAATATTAAATTATTTGTACCTTCAGTTTTCATTTATCGTGCATTCTAAATCCTAGTCAGGACAATAAAGTATTTAAGTTTTGTAATGAGATTTATTGGTGGAACTGCATTTGATATAATGAAACAAAAATTGTGCAGTTTTTTCCAGGTATGTCAGTAACGACGAAAACCGATCGCTGGTCAAATAAAACAAAAGTGAAAAAACTACGTACTTGTTGTCTCATTATACTCGTACAACATAATATAATAATTACATGTTTTTTAACAGTTTTATATTGAATATCGTAAGCTTAGAGTCTACGTAATGTGTTAACTATGCAGTGTAGATAATTTTAATCATACTCCAGGACTTTTATGTCTAACTACTTTGGCATTTTCAAACTAGCTGTTAGTCTGTATAGTGAGTAAGTAAATGTTGTTGATTTTTTTTAGATGAACATTTGTGCATCAATAAATAAAAATCCACCTCAGTAGCGTAGTGGTAAGTGCATTTGGCTACCGTGCTGGAGGTCGGTTTGATTCCCGGGAGTCAAAATAAATACTTATGATATTCACCCTTATATTTGTTCAATATCATCTGGAACTAATATGAAAAGTGGAAATGTAGGTAAACAATTTCCATATTAACAAATCCTAAAACGATTAATAAGGAATGAGGATACGTTCATTTTTTTTTATGCGTTATTTTTCCTTTGGAACCTACCCTCTACATTAAGCATATAATACATGATAATAATAATAAATTTATAAATAAAATAATACTGTAATAATGCAACGAGATATTTTTTTCGAATGATAAATCAACAGAGATAAGAGTTACAAATTACAAATTACAAATATAGTAAAATGTTGCAACTTAGTACTTCTTTGTATCTAATTCAATTCATTTTGAATATATTTATTCCACATTAAATTAAAGACTTGATAAAAGTAGTTACTGTTTTCTTGGATAAGAGGAGAGAGGTCAGGAAATAAGAAAATGGTATTGGAATTAGTTGAGTTTGGTAATTCATGTTCTTTAACGTAATTGAGAAGTTATTGCAAAAAAAACTGCAGTGTTTAAGGGATGGTTCTACAATCAAGGCGAACTACAAATAAGTTTGCAATTTATGATTGTTATATCAAAATATGGATACAAGTCATAAATTTATCAATGACAAAAATTCAACTTTTATATAAGAAGCTGTAAGACGTATTATATATCACCCTAAATACGTAAAAGGATAAATTTTAGCTGTTTTTTAGAATAAAAATATATTATGTTATAATAAACACATAAATCACATGACTACTATACGAAAAGACTTATCATTATTGAGGGTGACACACAAATTTACGAAGTCATTCAATGGAATTTAGAATTCTAATAATAAAGACAAAAATTAATTTATTCAAATGAGATTTTGAGATAAGTTAGAAAAAAAACAGTATGAAATCAAAGTAAAATCGGACAAATGTAAATTCAACGTAAAAAAACACTATCAACATTTTTTATTCGTCCTTAATTATTTTTGGACTTTTCATGGATTTAAAACATTGAAGTTGATTTTGAAAAATATGGATATTAGGGCTTTTAGAATGACAAACACATTATTCTGCGAATGAACTATGATAATCTCTGGGTTCCCTTTCTTTATTTGTTTTCAATTCCACGTTATTTATATGCGCAATATTAAATACGTATAAAAAAACGTTTTCTGTTACCGCCAGAGCCCATCAAATAATTTGCAATTAAAAAAAATCTACGTGCGAAACGTCCGCATGGAAAATGATTTACTTGAGTATAATACAAGTCTACATCGAGGAATTTCGCAATGAATCTTCTGAGTGACTAAGCTTTGAAATATCGTGTGACTTTATTTATTTATAATACAATTCCGTTCAAGGGCATTCGATCAGCGCATGTATACTCTAAATGCGAACGACCACATCGCTCACTCCTTTCAGAACGTCATAAATAAAAAAAAAATGATTTTTCAGGAGAACGTTTTTAAAGTTTAAAAATATAACACAATGTTTTAAAAATAAATATCAAGCCACTTTGTGAACTTTTTACTGTACAACAAATATTTTTAGGTAAAACCTGAAGGTTTTTTCTCCATTTTAAAAATATTTAGTTTAAAAAAAAATAATTAAACAATACATTTTCTTCAAAATGCAAAAACAACACTTTTTGCCCGGTAGCGGGTAAATATTAAGTTTAAAATATGCCTCTTTGGATAGGATATAGTACATTTTCTGGGCATTCCGATAACATGCACAACTAAAAATTGACGATTTTCGATTTATGACGTTCTTGAAAGAAGTGAGCGACATATCTATTTTCATTATTTGTTTTGTAAACTTATTTAAGAAACGTAAATACCTAACTTTGTAAGTACATAGGCCAGCTTTCAACCAGCTATTCACTTTGATGGTATAATGTATTTAAAAAAATCCAAAACATCTGCGCAGCAGTAGTTTTATCCGCACGATTACAAAACGTTCTAGGAGATAACAGTAAAACATGGTTAAATTTGGCTGAAAATATTATTAAACGCTTATTAAACTGTAAACATTTTTTTTAAGAACATAGTTTAGTACAGTACCCTGCTAGGTTATAAAATTATCATTTTAACATAGTAAATAGTACGTATTAAATTTGCAATTAAAAATAATAGGGTTGCTTCGCTTTGGGAGATCGTAGAATTTTTTGTTTTATAAAAATAATAATTATCGTTTAAAGAAATACATATGTTGCCAATCTTCCCTGATTATTTTAAACGACCTTGTAAAAATAAAGTTGAACGCGTTCAAAGTTTGCAATTTACGATTCAGATATTGGTGTGTAGTGTTGACATTTACGGGCGAATAGAGAGAGTACAGTCTATTTTATTTTACCTCGTGCAATCGTGACTGAGTTATTCTATGATTTATTAACAGTGCAGTTCCTTTTTTACGTATTTATGTTCGTATTTATGTTCGTATTTATTCGGATGATTTCATTATTAAAAAAAACGTTCACATTACAAAGACTAGGATGCAGAGTTATTGATTATTTATAATAAGAATTTCTGACAAAAAATATAAATATTTTTTGTATATTAAAAGCATTGTTGAATTTGTGGTACGGTAATATAACACTCTCCTTATCATTCATCGTTCACTTTGTGATAAAAGTGGTATTACACAAAGTGAACGGGAAATAAAAGTGAATAATGAGGAGAATGTTATAAATATTTTCAACAAATTACGTTACAAATTTATGGCAGGGTAGTTTTTTTTTAATATGGATCGAAATTATTAATTCGGTTACTTCGAAAGATTTAAACAAATTTTGAGTAACGTCGATATTTTGACCGTTTAAAAATACACACATCATGTTATCTTTAAGTATTAATTATTAATTATACTTGAAATAAAAGTGACAAATACTATATTGTTTAAGATGTTTTTACGATTGAAAACTAACTGTGGTACAAAAAGTGTTTTAATTTTTCACGTGCTAATTATTAAAGTTTCAAAGCTTCCAACAATACGATTTGTATTTTTTTCAGACAAACATTCGTTTTGAAAAATATTTTAATTTTCATATTATTATTTTTTCGTGGGCTTACGCGATTTGTTACTAAAAATATGAACCAAGATTGACTACAATAAATGTTGGTATACAAAATACACGCCCAAAATGTTGTCATTCCTTATTTATCATGGGAAGCGTAGATTAGCTTCCAAGCAATAAAACAAATTAATTATTTGTATTTAACGGTTAAGGGTTAAGGCCAACGTCAACCCTTAAATCAATCACTCGTAGGCCATGAATAGTGGAAGTGGGCGGGTGCAATCCTTCATTAAGGGTAGCAGTACACGGTAATCAACTACTGGGGGCGAATTCGCCCCTGAGTAATGGCTGCCAGTAGGCTGACTTTATAAAGTTCAATGGTATCATATTCAAACCGACACGAAACTATAATAAGGGACTGAAAGCTCGAAACCGTTGACAAAGTCAGTCATTACGGTTTGAGAAAAAGAACGAAGATAATGTTTGGAGTGATTTTACTGTCAAACTAAAATAAACGAAAATAAAGTGATTTCTTTACTGCGCAAATAAAGAAAATAATTAAGTAAAAAATCATCTCCAATATAAAAAGTATATAATATAAGTGTATAGTGATATAAGTAAATATAAGATATAAAGTGATTTCAAATGGATTTATTTTTGAACTAATAAAAATAAAATCACAATTTTAGTGCTTTAAATACTGATTTTAAATAAAATCTCTCAATTTATCCATCCATTTTCAGAATGAATGAATTAATTAATTTCAAACATATTTATTTTTCGTTTACAGGTAAGGATTTTAACAATACAGAAAATCGTTGCAGAGAACTGGTAAGTTTTTGTTTTAACATGTGACAACTTATATTTGTATTTAGAGCTTCTTAAGTTATTCTATTATACGCAAATATAGGGAGGTACATAAGAAAACTAATAATATAGCCGTAAATCAAGGATTTATTGAATAAATAATCTTCTTCTTCAAACCCTAATCCGCACCCGATGATGCATAGGGCACTGCGTCATATAACCGCATTGTCATATTGATCGTTAACGTATGAAGGAAAAGTGATCAGCTGTCTGCGCCAGGTACCAGTACAGGGTAATATTGAATAAATACATATTAGAGTGAAAAATCACTTGTATTTTTATTAGACCCTCCCCCCTGGGAATCGAGAGTGTAGCCGGGTAGCCGAGCGTGCTGACCATTACACCATGTAGGCGGACACAAAGGAAGGCGTAAAGAATACAAAACGTTTTAATAATTGCGAACTCCAATTAATTTCTCTATGATGAAAATTAAGGGCAGTTTTCCATATTGTACCCTTTTCAAATCACAAATGACTATTTATAATTTCAGCAGGTATAATTTATTTATTTCGCAACGTAGTTACGGTTTCGGGTCACGTGGAACTACGTGTACGTGATTGTGAGGTTGGAGCCTCCAGGGGTGCAAGTATTAAACATTTTTTGTCGATCGCCTTCGAACACGATTGTTTACATTTCACCTCCTTCATAATTTACTGAACCTAAAACACGTGACTTGTTGACTAAACCTGGGCTTTGGAAGCAAATGCAAAAGGCCCGCGGGGTTCTGAGTGTATACCCTTAATAGTAAAAATTAAAGGGAAATAAATATTTATTAAAAAGACAAACTAAAATAAATTTGATTAGTCCTGTGCTCCTTATTTTTAGATAAAGTAGTGATATATATTTGATGTGAAAACCATTCGGGATATTATACGTTTTTAACGATCGTCACAATTTATGTTAAACTTGAGAAGTGTTTGCTTGTTCAGAATTATGATTTATTGTATACCATATATACAATTTAGATGAATTCTTCGAATACAAGCTATGATACTTTAATGTGCTCTTCTATTTTTAGAATAATGGAATGGTCTCATTCTGGTCTCCGCGTTTTGCATACTAAAATAAAACCGTAAAGCATTATTTGTCACGCTTCCGTAGAGTCTATAATAGATTGGATAATACAGGTACCTACGTGTAAATTTAGGTGTCGGGCACAATTTGAAAAAAAATAGTTTAGTTCGTTACCGATACAAAAATAAAACACAGCAGATATGCAAGAGTATTTTCAAGAAACGAAATATTTGATACTTATTTAGGTATACACTTTATTTTGAAATTTGTACTCGAACCAATATTTATAACACATCTGTTATTGACAATTTATTTTTTTAAATATGAGTTTAACTTAGAGTAACCCTTCATTTTTATAACTTAATATCTCTTTCATCAAAATGAAACATCAAAGTCAAATGAAATGTCGAAAATGGTGAAACCTTATATTAATTTTCTTAGAGTAACTTTTTAGCTTTATATCGAAATATCTTTTTCTTCAACATGAAACATCTAAGTCAAATGTAATGTCGAAAATGGTGAAACTTCATATTAATTTTCTTAGAGTAACCCATTATATTTATTTCTAAATATCTTTTTCTTCAACAAGAAACATCTAAGTCAAATAAAATGTCGAAATGGTGGAACGTGATATTAATTTCCACAGCGCTTCATCAATTCTTCCGTATTTTCGCGTCTTTTTATCTTTCAACGAAGTTGTGATTGAATCAATAAGAATTAGAAATATCTAGAAATCGTGTCAGATACCGGAGACATTCTTTCGTCTTCCTTGTTGGCGATTTCACGGCTGAATTGAGATCAGTCTGAGGGTGCAAGTGCGAAGGAGAAGGATTTCCACCCCGTTTCATGGTCAATTTGAGCCCGGCTCACCACCTCCACCTGGCGACCCTTTTCCATTCAATAAAGGACAACCAATTTATATTACGAAAGCCCCTAATTGGAAATATTGAGTGACGTGTTAATATTACTATTATAATTGTATTTGAAAGGCTCAGGTTTAGATTATGGTTGAGTTTTCAAGTTTTTAGATATTTTGTATTGCCATTTCTATCACATAAATTGATCATGTTTTATTAAATTAAATATAATACATAAAAAATATGATCCTTGGATTGCTTCAAAATTATTTTTTTTTAATCAAAAAACAATATTTAACCAAATGGTGTAAAAGGTCGAATATAACAGACAGTGTTTTACGTAATATTATGTATGTATTTAAATACTTTATCTCTGTAAGCGTGATAAATCATAATGTTAGCATAATCTTATTAGTGTCGTAAAAATAACATCTCATTAAAAATGCCATATTGTTCCCTGACACGTTTCAAGCTGAAATCTTAAATCGTGGTTTGGGAAAAAGGAAAAGCAACATACAACAAAATAAAACTTTTTTATTAGGAAGATCTAATTATTTTTCCGATTGGCATTTGAAGTGGAAAAATCTGATTTTCCAAGATTTCAAAAGAAATTTTAGATTATTTAATAGTAAAATTGATTGAAATTAAATTGACAAATACTGAAATATGCATTTCTCGAAATACCTCAAAATTGGAACTGGAGTGTGCGTGACTTATAATGTTTATATATATTATGACCCATACACGAGAGTAATAATTTTTTGGCTTAATTCGAACCATTAATCATTCTGCATGAACTCACTATAAATAAATCATAAAAGTGTTATTTTGATGGCTTACTTTCATAATAAATTATATGTAAAAACGAAACGTGGCATTAAAAATCGCAATTTTCCGGTGAAACGCACGTTTAATGTACCGCGTTCATTGATTAATTGAGTGACGTATATCAAAATATTTCGAGTCAGGCTAAATTTTTGTTATAAAAATGCTGAATTTTGAAACTTGCTCAAAATATTGTGATTAAAAAATGATATAACAAAATACTAGACGATAAAAATGAAAATGATATTTTCAGCCGTCTAAAATAATTGAAGAAAAAACAAAATCAAATACATTTCATGAAGGTTTCTACTAATAAAAAAACTTACCGATTCAACCACAGATTTCGCAAACAAAGTTTTACTAAAAAAATGCAATTGATCTTTTCAATTCAAACATGCATAAAAAATTCGGAAATTTCATAAATGTGGTACTTCATCATGGGTAAGTGGTTAATTTATTACACAGTGTACGAAGTGTTAACTAAAATCAGCCAACGACGGGTCGTGATGCCCAGATCTCCATATTCTCAACTCAATAAAATTCTTTATCTATATCTTTGTTGAGATATCAATAAAAATCTTGACATTTTTTGTTATTTGTTTCATTCATAGTGTTATCATATTTACGAAAGGAAGAAGTAAAATACACCACGTCAGAGATGCAGTTGATTTTACCATACAGATTATTTGCGGTTAAACGTCAATGTACCTTTTCCGTAGAACAGCAGATAAATGTAGGATTCCACGTAAATTTGAAATAAAAACAAAGAAAAACCAATATACAAGTAGTCCATAAAACCGTGTGTTTAAATTTTACAAAATAATGGCCACCATAGTAGAAATCGTTGGAGGTAATTTATTCTTGGGAATAAGTGTATTTCACATAACCACAATGAACTAAATTCTAAGGGCATGTGTACATTTAATTATTAATATCAAATAAGTGTGTGTGTTTATTTTGGCGATTTAGTGATTTAAAAAAACGAGAATGAAACCAAAATTAAGGACCTATAAATTTTTAAAGGTACGAGGCCGATAAGAAGAATTCTTATTGTCATTTTTCTGCTTACTATTCCTTCTCCATTTCCTTTGCAAGTGATGACGTTAACTCTAAGCTTTTTTATACGCTTATGATATATTTCCTCATATTATATATTCCATTCCTAGATACATATATCTGAATTTCAAGACTGATCACCTCACTTCTACTGACCCTTATTCGCACCCAATGGTGCATAGGACACTGCACCAAAGTGATCCGACGTAAAATTGATTTTTAACTTTATGAAGGTAAGGTGATAAGTTCTACGCTTCATGTATTATATTAGTCAAAGGGTAATATTAAATAAATATTGGAGTGAAAAAAAAACACTTTTTGGGAATAGACTGGATTCATTATATTATATATTAATATCAAAATAAATAAAGGTGGTTTCCACTTTCATATTTATTTAATATCACCGTGGATTGGTACAAGATCAAGACAACGATCAAGAAAACTGCGTCGATACGATGCAGTACCCTATGCACCATTGGGTGTGATAAGGGTTAAAAGAATAACACAATTAAGTGCCTAACTGAAGTTTTGCGGATAAACGCAAAATAGACAGGCGCAGTGGCGTAGTTGGGTAGACGCCGGAATGCGAAATTGGCGTCGCGGGTTCGATTCCCGACAGTTGAGAAAATATTTATTTTCAATTAGTCTGGGTGTTTGTGATGCATTTTTTACATTTAGCTTCCCTATTCTTACTATACTACCTGCAGACAAGCCTCCCAAAGTAGAGGCTTTATGTGTTATTTTATTTATTTATTTTTATTATTTATTCGGGAATTGTACAGCCTACATATAAAAAAAATTTGATAAACTATAATTACATTAACAATAATAGACATTACATTCCATTAACAAAAAATAGTTACGTTAAAAAAAAGCCAATTAAACAATTCCACATTTATGTTATAAAACTATTAAAAAACATTCAGAGATAAAAAAGGGTATTACATAAAATAATAGATTTGGCAGGAAGGAGAATTATTCCTTTTTTTAAAGATAATATAAATACATACTTCGATATCTGTTATGTTCACTTGCAACACCTCGTTAAGTGGAAAGATCGGAATTTCTTAGAAGAACGAGATTTGGCAGCGATTCAACTGTCTAGATTTTCTGCTTTTATCGACTCGTAAATTAAAATGAAAAATTTCAACTTACCTGTGACGCATTTATAAACATTTACTACAGTAAGGTACTTACATGTAAAAATCTGGAGTATGCAACGTTCTAAGAAAACTGATTACGTATTGATTATGTAAGCGGTTTAATTTTTGATTAATATTTTTATTTTTATATATTCGGGAATTGTTGTTTTACTGGATAAATGGAATTAATTCAATACATTTCCCTTGTTGCTGTAATAATGTAAACACCGCCTTGCCTTTCAAATGTTAATACTATACTTAACGGTGCAATGATCTAATGCAGTTCCTTATGTACCTTTGGGAGCAGATAAACGAATTATCATATATATATATATATATATATATATATATATATATATATATATATATATATATATATATATATATATATATATATATATATATATATATATATATATATATATATATATATATATATATATATAATATATATTTTACTTGAAAAAATATATGTAAGTAATGTTAGTAGACAACTGCTCACCGAGATTTTTGTCTATCGGTTTCGAGACGTACCCGTCTCTTCCTGTAGTGATTGTCTTCAGGACAATCCCTACACCAGGATGCAAACAATACTACACGTCACTACTAAAGCATTATTCACAAACTTACAACTACACAAAATGTTATGGATAGGACCAACATTCCGTAAAGGTCGAGGTCTGATGTGAATTAAAAATCCGATAGTCAAAATAATCAGAACAAGAAATATTAACTTAAAAAGGATATTTTTAAAAATACAGTACAAAGTGGGTTCCCTTCCTTAATCGTATTGATAAGGGAAGGAATGAGTTATTCAACCCTTATGAAAACTTACTAAACTGTAGAATTTTCGTAAAGTTTTCTACCCTGTTTTCTGTTAGTAGACATTCAACTAAAGTTAGAAATTTGAGAAGTTTGTGAATACTATCACGTCGTATGAAGGTAGTTTGGATCTAAACTTATCTATTAACCCTTGCGTAATGCCAAGATCCAAATATTCAACTGATAAGTCAACTAAAATGTGTAGATATTATGATTTATCATCAACGTATGGATTGAGTCTTCACGTGTGGTGGAAATATACTAGTAAGCTCAATAATATAATCGTTATTGGCATTCCAGTTAACTATCAAATAACATCATGAACAATCTGCAGTTATCTGTTCATATGTTACGCAGCGCTACAATTCAATAATTATTTTCATTTAGGTTTTTTTGTTAAAAACCTTGTTGAAATTATTAAAGAAAATAGTTGTTTTTTTACCACTTGAGTTTATTTAAGACAACTAGTTTCGGAAGCTTAGCTTCCATCTTCAGGTCTGAATGTAGACTACAATCTAAAGTGGTTAAAAAAGTGTTTTTTTTAATAATTTCAACATGTCTTATCACAAAGAAAATGCCGAAACAATAAATAAAAATCTCGTTGCTTTATTTCTGAATATCTGACCTAAACACGTATACACTGAACTAAATATAAAAATAAAATACTTGTTCAAGACCACATATATATATATATATATATATATATATATATATATATATATATATATATATATATATATATATATATATATATATATATATATATATATATATATATATATATATATATATATATATATATATATATATATATATATATATATATATATATATATATATATATATATATATATATATATATATATATATATATATATATATATATATATATATATATATATATATATATATATATATATATATATATATATATATATATATATATATTATATATATATATATATATATATATATATATATATATATATATATATATATATATATATATATATATATATATATATTATATATTATATATATATATATATATATATATATATATATATATATATATATATAATATATATATATATATATATATATATATATATATATAATATATATATATATATATATATAATATATATATATATATATATATATATATATATATATATATATATATATATATATATATATATATATTATATATATATATATATATTATATATATATATATATATATATATATATATATATATATATATATATATATATATATATGTATATATATTTATATATATATATATATATATATATATATATATATATATATATATATATATATATATATATATATATATATATATATATATATATATATATATATATATATATATATATATATATATATATATATATATATATATATATATATATATATATATATATATATATATATATATATATATATATATATATATATATATATATATATATATATATATATATATATATATATATATATATATATATATTTATATATATTTTTTGTATAATGAAATCTTTATCCTAGCTCTTTTTCACATCGCTTGGGACCATTTTTGATGCAACCTGTCAAATGTGCAATAAGCCGACTTTAAGTTAAATACTCTAATCCTGTAATTTGGGTTCGAGTTCAGGATTAAGTGTAGTATGTACATAATTAACGCAGTTTAATCACACATTATCATTAGCGCAACAAAATCGTTACGCCAGTAGTTCGTTAAGCCACCGCCAGGTGCGCTGGTGCGACGGAAGCGGGGGTGTCTGACGCCACACACACTCACACACACACACGGCGGGAACGAAACCGGAAATTGTGTTTCCCGATGAACGTTATTAGTTCTCCGGGGACGGTGGTAATAATACATCACACGGGACGAATTACTTTTGTCTCATAACAAAATGTGTACCTAATCGTTTGACTGCTGAAAAATTGTTGAGAGCCCATACCCAGCGAGTATTCATGAGAATTTTGGTGGATTTCTGTAATTTGTTTGGCATTTAAAGGTGGAGACTGACCGGAGCATTTCTTTGAACCATAACGTAGTAACATCGCTCGCGGCGAGCATCAGCGAGCATCCGAAACTGTGGATGGAGCGCTCCGCTCGCTGTACTGACTATACGAATGCTCGCATCATAACGTGTTACGTTACGATTAAATGCTCCGGTCAGTCTCCACCTTAATCATAATATAATGAAGAACTAACGAAACTATCATCCTATAATAGAGACTTGCTTAATTTCAGGCGTCGTTTTGTCATTTTCGAATCGTATCATTTTTTCCATCTAATATTGATTACAACATTTTGAGTGTGTCCAAATACTTGTTCACAAAATCTGGATTATCTCCAATTACAGGAGTTATTTTCATATTATTTTTAGACATCTCATCAAAGATGAAGAAGAATATGGAAGTCTGGGCATTTACGGGGCTGACGACCGTCATAGGCTGGTTTAAGTGATCACTTTTACACACGTGTAACATTCACCAATTCTACCCATTATTGACAACCACACTACTCAAATTCTTGAAAGTTCTATTATATGAACCAATTTAGAATCCTTGTTCTTGAATCACTAGAACTTCACTTTTTCTGGCGTTTCTCATGTGTGATTATAATCCAGGATTCGGACCTCACATACTAATATAAGAGTTTCTGCTTAGTAAAAAGCTTCTTTACATCTCACCTATAGATGTCTCTAGAAGTTCTAGTGATTGATGTATCGTCTGAACCATAAACAATAATCTTTAGGCAGAAACTAGGTAGCTTGATACTTAATCTTATTGATCATTTATAATTTAATTTTGGGTAATTTATACAGCGCCATTTTTGTAAAATACTACTATCAAGGGCACTTGTAAAGACGTGGCTAGTGATATGATAATGATAGATGCTAGTCTTCTTTGCATATATGGTACGTCCCAAACTCAGATTATTAATGGCGAATATTATGATTTGAACTAAATTAGTAAAAATAGTATAAAGAGGGTGAGTTTCAGCATAACCTTTAATTTTTGTATGGATTAACATAAAAATATCAAACTTTTAACTTATTTTGTCTATTTCAGAATTTATCGTAAATTTATCTACTGGAAACTATCTTTCGGAGAAACCGACATATAAGCGCTATTCGAGCAAAGGGGATTTAGACTCACTTTAGATGCCAGTCGAAAGTTTAAAAAAATGATTGTTTTATTAATTTATTATAATTTTTTGGGTGTTTTTCACAAAACTTATTTTCAGTCATTAACTGAATTTAGCCGTCAACAAATATATGTATTTTTAAAACGTGAATTCAATTTATGAAATAAATCACGAAAAATCCAATCAATAAATAAATCTTTACTGGTCTTTCATTTTACCTTTTAATTAATTCAAAGTTAGATTCACGACGCGGCAGTAACGACAAGTTGCCATTCTTGATGATAAATCTTGATCTTCCACGGCCACTTTGATCATCGAGATGTCATTTGAATTCAATCATTTTGACTTCACATCAATCGTATGATGGTATTTATTAGCACCCATGATGTCACTTTGAGATGGGTTTATATCATTAGGTATTATAATGACAAAATGTTTGCACGCGTAGATAATTATCATTGCGATTATTAAGGAATATCCTTTGTTCCACGAATAGGATAAAGACATAAAAATGCAATTAATAAATTCTACCAATGAGAAACGCACGCAAAGCAGCTATCACGGTACTGCAATCATTCTAAAAGAGGAATAAAAATTTGTTGAATCGGAATAAATCACGCGGATATTATTGAAAGAAAAGTACACGATTCATTGCATTTAGAAAATTATTTTAAACTAGGTAAAAGAGGATGAAAAATTAAACGAAAAACAAAACGTTGGATATTATTATTATCTTTGTTCCGGCAAAAATCTACATACCAAGTAATAAGGACAAATTATCTTTGTATTTATTTCACATGAACACTAAAT
>NW_028281294.1:345000-375000 GCF_059751285.1 Brachycentrus maculatus | reverse complement strand
AAACTTACTAGAAAAATTAATACAAAATGCTCAGGTAAGCAAACATCAAAATTTAAAAGATATTTCAGAGAAGTTCATCATTGAAAAATTTACAAGCAAAAATCCTAATGCAAACCAGTGGATGGATATTTTTGAAAAAGAATGTACACGTTTTGAGGTGACAACGGATGAGAAAAAAATTGAAATATTAAGATTGTTTATGGATAAAAGTTGTGAAGATTGGTACAGTTCGATGATGATAAAGTTTTCCATGAACTCAGAATGGATAGTATGGAAAAACAACTAAAACATTTACAAACAAGGGATGGAACCATGTAATGTTTGCATTATCTTTTAAATATAATGACGGATCCTTGTTAGACTATGCCATAAGGAAGGAAAAACTTTTGTTGGAGATGAGAAGAACGATCGACATGGGTACCTTAGTAGATCTTATTGTGGCTGGTTTACCATAATTTATAATTAATAAGATTGATAGAGAAAAATTAGAAGATTCAGTCGATTTATTCAATGAAGTAAAAAAACACGAAAACATTGGAAATAAAAAAAGGTTTTCGGATCAAAGAAGATATGGAAATCTAAGAACTAGTGGTAAAATTAAAGATAAAAGTCCATGTAAGATTTGTGAAAAATTAAATAAGGGAACTCGATATCACCCTGAAGTAACGTGCTGGTTTAGAACAAAGGAGGATGATAAGTTTAATAATAAAAATACTATCAGACATGTAAACAATTCAGTTATAGAAGCTAAGTTAAATGAAACCGATCAAAAAAACGAATAGTAACACCATTAATAAATGTCAAACTATTACTAAATGATCAAATTGAAATATTTGGAATTTACGATTCAGGTTCAAATGTTTCTCTAATAAATTCTAAGTTATTAAAACTAAAAGGAAAAGGAAACAATATGAATGAAGCAGATTTAGTAACAATTAATGGTGTTAAAAAGACAAACGGTTTGACGACTTTGAAAATAAAAATATTTGAATTGGAAAAAAACGTTGATGTATATATTATTGATGAAGAAAATTTCAAATATGATTTTTTGATAGGATTAGATATGATAAAAAAATTTAAACTAATCCAAAATGAAGACTTAAAAATAACACAAAGACAATGCTTGAAAAATGAAAATAAAAAGAAAGTAGAAAAAATTTCTACAAAATATAAAATTAAAAATAGTGAATTTAAAAATACAGAAAATAACAACAGCAAGGAATGCAAAATAAATTATAATGAACATGTAAAAGAAGAAGATTTTGAAATAAAAATAAATCATTTAAATCAATTTCAAAAATCTAAAATAAATGAACTGATTTGCAAATATAAATCCGTTTTTGCAAAAGACAAATATGATATCGGCACTGTTAGTGGATACGAAGCGAGGATAGACTTACTAGTAGACAGATATTGCAGTAAGAGGCCTTACAGATGTACTGTAGAAGATAAAAAGGAGATAGAAAAACAAATTGCAAAATTACTGGATAATAAGCTAATAGAAGAATCCTACAGTCCATTTGCTGCACCTGTTACATTGGCATTTAAAAAAGAGGAAAACAAAAAATCCAGACTGTGTATAGATTTCAGAGACTTGAATAAAATAGTAGTGCCTCAAGCTCAACCATTTCCTTTAATTGAAGACCTAATGATAAAGACCAGGAATTGCAAATTTTTTTCAACACTAGATATAAACTCAGCGTTTTGGTCTATTCCTTTACGAATCGAAGACAGAAAAAAGACGGGATTTGTTACACAAGAAGGACATTTCCAATGGACTTGCCTACCATTTGGATTGAAGACCTCACCAGCAATTTTTCAAAGGATACTAGGTAACATATTAAGAAAGTATAAACTTACAGATTTCACCGTTAATTACATAGATGATATTCTTATATTTTCTAAAACTTTTGCTGAGCACATTAAACATCTAACACAGTTGCTGGAAGCGATCGAAACGGAAGGTTTCAGGTTAAAATTTACAAAATGCGCATTTGCGTCAGACTTGGTAAAATATCTAGGTCATATAATTCAAAATAATTCAATAAAACCAGTAAAGGATAATTTGATTTCAATAAAGAATTTTCCTGTTCCAAAAACGATAAAAAATGTAAGACAATTTCTGGGGAAAATAAACTTTTACCATGAATACATACCAAAGAGTGCAATAATACTAGATCCATTGCATAACTTACTAAGGAAAAATCAAAAATTTATTTGGTGTGATAAATGCCAAAAAGCATTTGAAATAACAAAAAGCATGCTTTGCTCACAGCCCGTTCTAGAAATTTTTGATCAGGATTTACCAATCAACATTTATACCGATGCTTCTTTAGAAGGTGTTGGGGCCATTTTGAAACAAAAGCAGCCCGATGGTAGAGAAAAACCAGTGGCATACTTTTCAAAAAAACTAAATGAAGCCCAGAAGAAAAAGAAAGCAATATATTTAGAATGTTTAGCAATTAAGGAAGCAGTAAGATACTGGCAATACTGGTTAATAGGTAAATCATTTACGGTTTATTCAGATCACAAACCTTTGGAAAATATGAATCTGAAATCTAGGACCGATGAAGAGTTAGGTGATTTAACATATTATTTATCGCAATATGAATTTGAAATAAAATATAATCCAGGAAAGAAGAATTTAGAAGCAGATTGTCTAAGCAGGAATCCAGTATTAGAATCGAGTGAAAATGCAGATGAACAATTAAAAGTTGTAAATTTGGTTAAATTAGAAGATATTTTAAGAGATCAGAATAAAAATGAAAGAATTCAACAGAAAAAAAACAAATGGATTGAAAAAAACAATGTCTATTTTAAAAAGGTCAAGAAAAAAGAAAAAATAATTCTTTCAGAACCGTTTAGCATCGAAATCATAAAAGACATACATGAAAACCTATGCCATATTGGAATTGGACAAATGCAAAAGACTATTAGTCCACATTACACAGCCAAAAATTTGACGAAAAACATAAAAACAATTTGTAGAAATTGTGAAATTTGTATTAAAAATAAATCAAGAGGACAAAAGAAATTTGGATTTATGTCTCATCTAGGCCCGGCCACAAAGCCTTTTGAAATAATATCTTTAGACACAATTGGAGGTTTAGGAGGTTCAAGATCAACAAAAAAATATCTACATCTCTTAGTGGATCACTTTACAAGATACGCATTTATTTTAACCTCGAAAACTTAGAATGCAAATGATTTTATAAAACTAGTCATGAAAATAACAGAAACCGAGGATATTGGTATGCTTCTCACCGACCAATACCCAGGAATAAACTCGAAAGAATTCAAGGAATTCTTAAATGACAAGCAGATCCCAATAATCTTCACTGCAGTAAATGCACCATTCTCAAATGGCCTAAATGAAAGGCTGAATCAAACATTGGTGAACAAAATCAGATGCAAAATAAATGAAAAAGGGAAAAGAAGAGCATGGACCACAATAGCTCAAGAATGTGTTAATAAATATAATAATACTAATCACTCAGTCACTGACTTTTCCCCAAGTTATCTTTTATATGGTACAGGTGTAAATATTTTACCCAACGAATTAAAACAAGGAAAATCTAATAATGACTGGATTAGAGACAGGAAAATAGCGCTTGAAAATACAATAAAATCACATAATTACAATAAAACATTATTTGACAAAAATAGAATAGGCTGCGAATTCAACGTAGGAGACATGGTGTATGTGGAAAATGGAAACAAGCTAAACAGAAAAAAATTGGATGAACTAAAAATTGGACCTTATAAAATTATTGAAAAAATTTCTAACTCAATATACAGAATTGATACAGGTCACAAAAAAATAAAATCAAACCTTTATCATATCACTAAACTTATACCAGTCCCTTCACTACAAGAAGATGATCCGGAGGACGAGTGAAAATTTTACTATGAATTTTCATCCCCAAGGGGGGAGATGTAATAAAATAACTAGGTACCTACCTATACATTTTATTAAGTACCTACAATTAGTACCTACATAAAACAGTTCTACCACCAGATGTCGCATGCGTCGCTCAGTAGAAAACAAAAGACTTCCGATAATATTATTAACTGTCAGAATCAGATAGATAGATAGATAGATAGATATAAAATTATTATAAAGATAAATTAAGAATAAACTTTAATTACAAAGCAACACATTGTTTATTTTATTATTATACACCCACTTTACATATTATTTACACTTAATTTTCAAAAGGAAAATATTACCACGTTATATATATATATATATATATATATATATATATATATATATATATATATATATATATATATATATATATATATATATATATATATATATATATATATATATATATAAATATATACCTAGATATTTTTTGCTCGTAAGTTTTACTTTTCACCTGTAGATGGTTACATCTGTCAATTTTCGAAACTCAGTGTTTAATTAAAAAAAATCCAAATTGAACTTCAAATGCCTAAAATCTTCACAAATTTTCCTAATTCCGACGACTACAATGTAACAATTATGTACGTCCAATTTGAGTTTCACTCAACCATACACCAGTGCAAAAGTTCATTATCATTCTGAGGGTATTACATTATAATACAATTATAGTTATATGCGTAGTTCGACCTTGCTAGAATATGGAAATGATCAGATTTGGATATATGTATTAAGTATCTCTGGGGCTTTTGTCATATATAATACGTGTACTTGTAGCAAAACAATAACCTCAGTATTCAAGGACGTCGCCATAGTTTAATACGTGGTTGGAATACATTACGTATTTGCCCAAATTGAATATTACTCAGGCAGTTTAGAGGTACCGATAGTACCACACATTTTTACACTCATAAATACAAAGGGGTACATTGTATACATTAACCGCACGATGTTATGTAAACCTGGTAGCTAGAGAAAATCCAGATGATTTGATGGGAGCATCAAAATTATTCAGTAATTAATGAATTGCGAATAATCGATTGATGAATTATAATAATCAGAGTGAACGCTGTTGGAACGCCCTCAGACGAATGTGTGCCAAATTAAAAACGAAAATATAAGAAAATAATGTAAGGCTGAACAAAGGATAATTAAAAGATTAAGAAGAGTTATTTAAGGTGGTATGGACATGCGGAGCGAATGGATAGCGAGAGAATGACCAAAAAAATATATGCGGGGAATGTGATCTCGAGAACAGAACGAAGACGGCCGACTTGGCACGATCAGATCAATCAGAACCTGGTGGGGTCAAAAGTCTGCGTAATCGGAGGGCATGTATGACTAGATATATAGATGTGAAGGAAGCGAGGAGTGTGGCGTTCCATCCTCTCTGCCTACCCCTGCGGAGAAACGGCGTGATGGTAGTGTATATATATATATTTATATATATATATATATATATATATATATATATATATATATATATATATATATATATATATATATATATATATATATGTGTATATATACGAGTATTTATAATGTATATAGAATTTATTTTCTTATTTACGCATATATTTCGCACGTTATTTTATTGATTCATTTTATACCGACCAGTAACTGGATTATTTTTACTGTCTTTATTTTTAGGCGGTATCTTCAGAATGTTATGTGGGTTCTTGGAATGTTTTATTTTATGACACGTCATGACGCAAGTTGGGAGAGAGCGGGGCTGTTACCACCCTTATCAGCAGCTTTTATTACCTAATATACGATAGCAAGTCACCCTTTTGTGAAAAGGACGAAATTCTTTATGTTACATACGCATGTATCGCACTTATTATACCTACTTTAAAGTTCTTGGATAAAGTACTTTGATAGAATTTATATAAAACATAAAGGTCATCCCTCTATATACAAAATGGGCTGATACGTTGTCAGCTAGATATAAATGATATTATTTTTTGACATCTCATCAAAGATGAAGAAGAACATGGAAGTCTGGGCATTTACGGAGATGACGACCGTCATAGGCTGGTTTAAGTGCTCACTTTACACGCGTGTAACATTCACCAATTGTACCCATTATTGACAACCACACTACTCAAATTCTTGGAAGTTCTATATATATAGATATGAACCAATTTTGAAACATTTTTCTTCAATCACTAGAACTTAACTAGATACATCTATTGGTAAGATGAAAAGAAGCTTTTTATTGAGCAGAAACTCTTTTATTAGTATGTGGGGTCCAGACTTCCATATTCTTCTTTATCTTTGATGATATGTCAAAAAAATATATGAAAATAACTCCTGTGATTGGAGATAATCCAGATTTTGTGAACAAGTATTTGGACACACTCAAATTTTGTAGATATAAATGATATTAGATATAGGGATATGAGTTATTTTTAAGTGTAGTTTTTAGTATATTCATCATCAATCTATATAAACTCGGTGCATGTGGAGTCCACAATTATCCTCCAAGCCCTTCTGCCGTCTTTCATCCTCCCAAGTCAGGTCCGTTTACAGAATTCCAGACGAGAACTGCCGGAAAATTATCAACAGTAGGCGTCGTGAGTGACGGAAACCCGATGCCTTGTAAAAGAGGCAAGCTTGATTAAGGCTCTCTGGAGGCATACGAAGTACATGGCCTAGCTAACAAAATCGCCTCTTATTTACGACAGTTGTGACCATATTTCCTGGTTCCTCATAAAGTCAAACTAAAATTCTTCTTAGACATTCTTTCTCAAAGCTGAGTATACAGATGCTTTGGACCCTTATAAGGTGCCATGTTTCATAGCCGTATAAGAGAAAAATATTAATGCAGGAATTATCTAGGCGGCATTTGGTCTTAAATCTGAGTACAAATCCGAAAGCGAAGTACGTCTTTGTACTTCGTTACCGCGCTGCTTAACATTAACCATTTTACCCTTGTTTATACTACTCGTATTTAACTTCCGAAACCTTTTTATACCCATGTTTACTGAATGCGTTTTCATAAACTTACATTTTTGCCATACAACGTTTTTTTTAAAAAATTTTTATATTTTAAATACTTATTATTATGAAGAATACATATTGATAACAGCTTAAAGAAATAAACCCGTGGTTTCCCCTTAAGATTTGAATATAGGTAAGTATTCAAAATATAAATTTTTATAATATTACATTTGTCAAAAAATTTTATACTATTTATTTTAGCCAAAACTGCATTTTTGATATGACAGCAAAGTACCAATATTTCGCCATGTATTTTATTTTTAGACCAGAAGTACCCTAGCTTTTCAAGTCCATTGTACAAAGAAATTGTAATTTTCAATTACCCTCTTCCCGATAGAGACGGTGACATTGTCTTCTCAAGCTACTTAAGCCCCCTTTCGAACCATCTCTTAAATATTACATGAAACTTTTTGTAAACAATCGCCCTCTTGAAATAAACATTTTAAACTGTTAATTGCCCCTTAAGCGGTTTCGATCACCCACAATGAGAATCACTGGTCCTTGATCGACATTGTCTGGAGCGTGAAATCGATAACACTGGTTTAATTAATGTAATCATTAGTGAACCTGCCTTACTTTTAAAGACAGACAGACAAACGATTGAATGCTCGTGTTTCAAGCTATTCGTAAAATGTTTTACGATGTACGCTAATTTGGACGAGCTTCAAGACGTATCTACGTTTCGATATTTACGTGTCTAAATAAATAATAGTAGATTTCGTATAGCGGCTCAAGGTCGATACATCAATTGAAAATCCAAAGTGCGTAAAACTCCAGCGGGTTATTGACCGAAGGCAGGGTTGCCAAAATATCCGGTATTTTGGGATCATCCATTTTTTTTAAAGAATGATAGCCCCAAAATAATATTTTGAGGTAAAAGATTATTTCTATTTTATTTTCATGTTTTGAGTTTGTTATATGTATAACGGATGAATTTGGTACCAAAAATAAACATATAGGTAGTCCATATCGTGTATTAAAGAAACACTCGTAGACCACAGCTATATAGTTGTCTTGACGAATTTTGTATTCATAATCATTACACTTTTTTTTAAATTTTTAATATTATTGAAATATACGGTTAGGGCAGAAATATTGTAAGGGTTTTATAGATGTACAGGAATAGAAGCAAAACAAAAAAGCTTCTTTGTATCATGTGCTGTTAATTATCAAACGATATATTTTCTAGAATAATTAAAGTTTTATACTATTTTACAGTTAACATAGTAGTTATTTGCAGTTCAATGATTTTTAATATTCTTTAACATAAATACAAAATGTAATACGTAATTCTAATGTTTTCATTTGAAAAATATAGAGAAGCTCTTCACTTAAATTATTTGCCATTTTAGCATTTCTTTTTTTTGGATTTGTTAACATTGTGTTTTACTTAGCATAGAAAGAAAAAATCGTAAATTCACTACCCCTACCTCCCTGCGCTACAGTTCACCAACAAGCGTCCCGGTTGGCCAGAAAGACATGGTAACCCTAACGGAGGCAACACAATTTAGCCCCGCTTTCGGCAGTTGGCAATTTATTCCAGCCTGTTTTTGGCCGAGTAAAATCGATATCGTAGTTTTTACAAGTTGAACAAATTTTAACGGAGTAATTTCCCGCCCTGTTCAAAGGGTGGGAGCGGGTGGTTCGTTTGGTGGATCGCGAGATGAGACGCCGAGCCATCAAACACCCCGGGAATTTCCTGCTATCCTGGGATGCGATTACGGCATTTGGGCGAGAGGCATCTGAACATATGGATACACAAGGCTACATACACATGGTAGCACATGGTTATATAGTACGCATTTCGGAATACTTTGATTAATTACATTATATACACATTACATTATATACACATTATACGAGTATATGGAAATATATTTTGTCAGATATTCTACAAATAAGTGAGCAACATGTAGCTTGTTATGTTCATTTATTTAAAATAAACATATGAAAAAAAACGAATATCAACATGATTCTAATATCAAGAAAAAAACGAGATTAAACGAACTCCGAAAATGTTGAATTTTGATGTCGAAGTGAAAGACTGGCCCTTATTTGCTGATTGAGGATGTTGTATTTTCTAAACCGATATAAACACCATTTCAATTGAATTGGGTTTAATGATTTAAATAGAAAACTATTTTATTCAATTTGCACTGAGTAAAGAAAGCTTACACATCGCTCACTCCTTTCAACAACGTCATATATAAAAAAACTTGATTTTTCAGGAGATCGTTTTTAAAGTTTAAAAATATAATAAAATGTATTAAAAATATATATCAAGCCACTTTTTGAACTTTTGACTATGCAACAGATCTTTTTAGGTAAAACCTGAATGTTTTTTCTTCATTTGAAAAATATTTGGGATATTTAAAAAAATAATTAAACAATACCTTTTCTTCAAAATGCAAAAACAACATTTTCTGCCTTGTAGCGGGTAAATATTAAGTTAAAAATTTTCCACTTATGCTGGGATATAATACATTTTCTAGGCATTCCGAAAACATGCACAACTGAAAATTTACGATTTTTGATATATGACGTTACTGAAAGGAGTGAGCGATATCCATAAACAAATAGGTATATAAAAGACATATCTGTAACGTTCTCTTATTTCTCAATTTCTTAATACACAATTCAGATTTCATTGATATGAAATGATTTAACCTTTCACTTTTTTTCTTTCTTTTAAAGCTGCAAGCCATTGAGTAATTTCTATCACCATTATCATCGTTGGTTTGACCTGTCAAGTGTTATTTGGCAATATGTCGTTAATTCTCAGTGAATGCGTTATTAATTACTGTTTATAAGGCTTTTGAAGGACTAACTAAGTACGTATTCACTCAATTTTCGAGAGAATTCAGCTTACAGAAAAATACCGAAACGATATTAACTAATTATTCATTCAATTCGGTGGACCAACTCACTCATCCCATCTGTAATGAACTAATATATGGTATATTGACGTTTTTTATTTAAAAAAAAAGAAAACTTATTTTTATTATACTTTAAAACCATATTTGTTATAATCTTAACGACTAAACTATACAAAAAAGTTCACATTTAATTGGCTATTTTTAGAATTAGAAGGTTGTTGAAAGCATTATTCTAATATTAATATAATTGGCTGATGAAATGGCATAGAATTTTACTAGTTTATTAATTGCGTAATATGTTTTTAAATTAAAAAAATGCCTTATCACGAGTTTCATTCTATTAGTAATATTTACATCATTGACTTTGATTATTATTTAAGGTTAAACGTTATTTTTACATCTTACTACTATGTTTTTTGCATTCTTAAAGTTTATTAACGTGTTATAAAAATAAAAACTGTTTATTATCATTGATGGGAATCATTTGTAAAATTTTACTATTTTGTGGCGGCTTAAAATGAATATATTCGAATATTTTTTTTTAGTTCATAAGCTTTAGAGTTAAGAGATCACGTGGATTAAGACTTGAAATAATCTATAGTTTTTACTTTCATGTTACTATAATCCACTCTTATAAACTCTTCATAAATAGGGGTAGCGTTGCAATCGATATTGGCTCTGTACTAAAAAGTATCATGAAACATTTAACTTAAACACGAAGTAATATGATAAGAAAATATATTTTCAATTATTTGTTATCTCGAAACAACGGCGCTCGTTTAATTAATTTTAAATGATACCCTCGCCTCGGAGGAAACACAACTTATCAAACTTCTGATTGATGTGTTCGACATCGGCAAAACTTTTCCATTAGCGATGATACCTTCGGCCATTTCGATTAGATTTTCATAATTACCGATGCGTGTTATAGACAGAAAATGAAAAAGATATCTAGGAAAATGAATAATTTTACTCAAATAAAAATTACAGAGAATTCATCAAATTAAATACCTCTTGACATCTTAACATAGATGAAAAAGAATGTGGAAGTCTTAGTATTTACAGGGCTCACAACCTGTCAAAGACTAGTTAAGTGATCACTTTATACACTTGTAGCATTCGTCATTTTACCCATGATTGACAACCACACTACTCAAATTTTGTAAGTCATACAAATGATTTCCAAAAGTTCCGTGTTTGAGTTCACAACAGCCGTCTATGGTAAGATTGAGAAATATTTATATTTAGAAGAAACCCTATAATTTGCATGCAAGATCCGAACCATAATCTAACCAATAAAATAACTCTAAGTGGAGAAACCCAGATTATAAAAAAATAAAAAAAAGTATTTGGACACATTCAAAATGTTGTGAAATACCGCTTGTACTAAATTGAAGGTTTTTATTAAACTTTAAATTGATACATTAATGATAAAATATTTATATAGAGAAAATTACATACTCGAAAGTTTCATACAAATAATCTTTCAAAACAAGAGATTTTTAATAAACCATATTAAATAAAATAGAATTATTGTTTTAAATAGCACGGATTGAGTAAAAAAGGGTTGTTACAAATCTCGGAAAAAAATTATTGGGGTTATGTTATATGTGAGAGGAAAACAGTTAAAGTGAGGTGAAAGGATACCGCCGTTGAGATTGAATGTCGACCTCAGAATGATTGGCGGTCTAAAATGTCAACCCTTAAACACATAGCAGTCGCCTTTCAAGACAGGCGAAAGGGGGGATATTGATGTCTCTAAACTTGATATCGCACAAATAATGTCACCATTGTTGGTTTATCGTGATTTATTAAAAAATAACACAAAAAATACGGTAAAACTTCGATACAAAGGACCTCTATTTAACGGATAAAAAATCGGCCAAATTATTAAAAATTCGTCAGATGATGATGTTTAACTATATCAAACGCATTTTCGTAGTTTAAGAGAGTGGATTAAAAAAGAGCGAACTTCAAAAGGTCAAACAAAACTTGATTCGTTTTTTAAAGCAGGATTACCAAAATAAAGCGCGTTGATGTCAAACAGCAACGTCACTTCATGACGAGTGTGTAAAGATAATAAATATAATTTTGTTTGTGTTTTGCATTGTTTTTATTTAAATCTAAATAGTGTTCCATTTTTTTAAAGTTTGATGTATTTTTAAATTATTTTTATAAAACTAACTTTCGCCTTTAATGGACGTCCCTCCCCCCAATTATATCGAGTTATATTATCGAATTATAATTTGTTATATCGAGGCTAAACTGTCGTATATTTCGCATCAAAGGAAACATACGCAGTATAGTATGGAATAAAAGTACGATTCGTATATATCAGTGGCGTGCAAAAACAAGTAATTTCTAGGTTTGATAGATACGAAAAAGTAGTTTCTAGCTTTGGTTAGATTATTTCATCGAAATATATGTTCTAATTTTTGTTGAAATTATTCCAGTACAGGATAAAAGCAATAATTCCAAGAATCCTGGAGGTATGTTCGAGCTTCAAGGAGGAAAAGTTATAAGGGAAAGTAATTATTGAGGAATACGCATTCAATGTAACTGACTTCCTTCGGGAAATACGTCTTTCGAATGCGCACAAAACCAATCGAAAGAAATTCCATTAGGTATCTGAAGGCAGCGAATTTCAACATTTGGAGAACAAAGAAAAAGAAAAATATTACAAGTGTAGAAAATAAATTGATATGAAGAAAAGTGAGTTGAGGTTTCTTGGGCATATGAATCGAATGAGTGATGATTGGATAACAAAAAAAAAAATATGAGACGAATGTGGTTATTAATAGAAGCAGAGGAAGACCGAGGAAAAATTGGCGTAATCAAGTATTTCAAACACTTGCAAAAGGTCCAGTCAGGAGTCGGAATAATCGGCTTGCACTTATGAGGAGATGGATGAATGTGGAATAGTCGAAGACTGTTTGATGATTGGATAACAATAAAAAAAATGAGACGAATGTGGTTATAATTACAAGCAGAGGAAGACCGAGGAAAAATTGGCGTAATCAAATATTTCAAACACTTGCATAAGGTCCAGTCAGGAGTCGGAATAATCGGCTTGTACTTATGAGGAGATGGATGAATGTGGAATAGGCGAAGACTGTTTGATGATTGGATAACAATAAAAAAAAATGAGACAAATGTGGTAATAAATAGGCGAAGACTGTTTGTAAAGACAGATTGGCGTGGCATTTTATTCTCTCTATAAGTTGGTTAGTTTGAGAATATCATTTTACAAAAAAAATGTGCGTCTGATCTGGCACTGATCTGGGAAAAATCTGACGACTGAACAAAATCATAAAATATGAATTAAGCAATACCTACAAAGATTTTGATTGTAAGTTATATATATATATATATTATTATTCTTCTTCACTTTCAGATCTTTATTATTAGTTCAGAAATAAAAATAATTACAATTGGGTTGAAGTCTAAATATGCATTTCTTAGTATTAAAAGCAGGCGCAAAAGGTTAAATTTGAATATTTTGAATTGCTCTCATTATTTTTCCATGAATAGTAATGAATATTCACGCAACGTTTGTAAAATATAAAAAAAACATCAAAAGGGATGCTTATAAATCGCCTGCAACAGAAATGGTACTGGGCGATTTAAATGCACCTAGAAATAAAACAATCCCTAAAAGGACCGTTTTTAAAGTATGGATTTTTTTGGAAAGAGAACCGTTACTTATTCCCTTTCACGCTCGCGCCAAAATCACCAGTCGATATGTACTCAACTAACCTCACAACTATTGTAAAAAATGATACGATTTGATGCAATATTTTTTTTAAAATAAACGTGTTTTTGCCTAGAATTTTCATTCGAGAATTAAAAGAAATTATAGTTACTTAAAACACGAAGGGAAAACCCACTCACGAGTAGAGAATAAAACTTATAAAGTTGGAGCCTAAGTAGGAACATAATAAGCGGTGTTGCATAAGCCGTTTCAGAGTCACTTAGACGCTAGGTAATTTAAAAAGGCGATATTACAATAAATTTACTTTATAAACTAATCACCAACAATATATGAAGAAAAAACTTTTATTGGTACATAAGATTCTTTGTTTATTTTTTTTTCAAATAAAATAGGAAACCAGCCAGTAGACATCAAAATGGGAAACAAGTTTAAAAAAAATATTCCTAGTTATTTCTGACTTAGTGATATGATAATAAAAATGAGATGATCCTTTAACACAAGGGTGGCCAACCCGCGGCCCGCGGTCATGTATGACGAATATTTTTTTTAAATATCGGGTCCTTCAGAATGTATTTTCAATCATATTAAAGTTACTAAAGTAATTAAACCAATCAATTTCTTTAATTACATGAAATGAATATTTTCTGGTGAAAAGAAACTCAAATCTCGCACTCAGTAGCCATTGATAGACTGGTTTTATTTAAAATAAAATTGGTAATATTGTACATTTTTGTTGGTTCAGTGTGTGTTTTTTCTCATATCTGGTCGTAATAATGTTTTTTTTTTTCAAAATTATCCTGATTGTACTTTCTGATTACCTCTGCATTAAAATTATTTATAATACTTTAATAAGTATGTAATTCCTTGTAATATGTTTTTTTAATTATTACTGTCTGTATGCGGCTGTTAAGGTGGAGACTGACCGGATCATTTCGTCGTAACATAACGTCGTAACATCGCTCGCGGCGAGCATCACCGAGCACCCGAAACTATGGATGGAGCGCTCGGCTCGGTGTACTGACTGCCTGAATGCTCGCATCGTAACGTGTTACGTTACGACGAAATGTTCCGGTCAGTCTCCACCTTTAGGAAAATTTTAGGTTAAGATGCGGCCCTGATGCATTTTGAGTTGGCCAGGCCTGCTTTCACACATTACGAATTTATCAGAAAACAATGAAAATTTAAATAATTCTCGGTGACGACTTCTTTGAGAGTCATATAAATTTTATATTACTGTATGTATGAGCGATGAAGATGATTACAAGTCAATAGCACCCATCTGACCACTTAACGGAAGCACTTATCGACTTCTATTACCATAATTCTGCCGTTAGATCAAGGACAATGTTACTTACGTGTGATTTTTGAATGGCAAACTCGTGTAATATCGTTTTTCTCGATAAATTATTCAAATTCAATGAGTGAATTGATTACGAATGCAATACGCCTAATTTATTTTTGAGATGGGATTTTTTTACGATTATGATCTCTGAAAATGTATCACTATGCATGATTTATGTGCATCACAAAATAATAACAATGCACATATGTAATCCGGGCATGGACATTTTTGCACTGGACAGCTGCCAGGAAATACGTTATGGGCCGCAGGGCGCAATTTTACCAGGTTTGATAAAGATACTAAAATATGAGTTACGACGTAATTAATTAAAAATTATTCTCATTTTAAAAAAATATATTTAAATATTACATTTATAATATATCAACATATATGAAGAAGAATATGGAAGTCTGGGTACTTACAGGGCTTATGACCTGTCATAGACTGGATTAGTGATCACTTTATACACGTCGAACTTCAGATTTTTTTAAAGAGCATAAGAAGAGGAAACAGTGATTGAATTTATATTTAGTTATACGCTAATCTTACGATTGTTAAGTAGGTTTGTATTAAATACATTTTTTTATTTTTTATTTTACCAATATTATGGACAGACAGCATTACACGTTAATAACATAAAAAAGGATATAAAAAAACTCTAAACGATTTTAAAGGTTAAGGACTTACCGCACGAAAAAATAAACTACACCTTAGACCTTAGAGTAATAATATGAAAGTCATATGTAAAAAAAACTTTTTTTAAATCGTGTGAACTAAACACCAATAAATTAAATATCGACTTTAATTCGGTTGGGGTTTAACTGTTTGTATCCTGGTTGTAGACTAATATTACTAAAACACCATGATAAGAGAATGGCATAGAATGTATTTTTAACAGTAAAAAAATAACCAAAGATATAATGGTTGCATTATTTATTTCCTGTAAATATAGTTTTGCAACGCGAATATATGAATTAAATGTAGAAATTCAGGATACGATTTTCTAAGTATGACTTTTATGAGATATCTATGCAACTAACACCATACGAAAATAATCATATCGTACAAAACTCAATTACTCTTATTAATTCACACATTTTTGTTTTAGTAAACAAAGTTTAACTCCATAAAAAAGTTGAATATTAACTTAGATTTTCACGTTCGTAATTCATAACATAAGAAAGAGATATTGATTAGATAACACCGTGTATTAAATACATAATAATATATTATTTTGTAACATCTCATCAAAGATGAAGAAGAATATGGAAGTCTGGGCATTTACGGGGCTGACGACCGTCACAGGCTGGTTTAAGTGATCACTTTACACACGTGTAACATTCACCAATTCTACCCGTTATTGATAACCACACTACTCAAATTCTTGGAAGTTCTGTATATATGAACCAATTTAGAAACCTTGTTCTTGAATCACTAGAGACATCTATTGGTGAGATGTAAAGAAGATTTTGTGAACAAGTATTTGGACACACTCAAAATGTTGTACGTAATAATATGTTTTTAAGCCTAGATTTTTTAACCTGAATGTTTATGGCACTGTTTAAAAAAAACTTTAACTAGCAATCATCAAATAATAAAAAGTGAAAAAAAGGCAAAGCATGTAACAATATTTGACAAATCATTGTTCCGAAATCCAAGACCGATTCAAGTGAAAATTAAAATGTCTGGAATCGACACACGTTTAAATAATATAAATATTTGAAAATAAATATTCAAAATAATTATATCAAGACGGTAAATAAAAAATTAGCTTATAAATATTTAAATAGTGGAGGTCCTAACAATAAATCGATTTACAAATAAAATTCTAGCAGTAAAACCGCAATTGTGTAATACAATGACAATAATTTTACCGCCAATGTCTGCTTCCTTTATCAGCAAGTTTATTAGTGTCATTATGATGACGCCATTTCCGAGAATTTCGCAGTTTTTAGTGCTAAAGCTACGCTCATTTCTAGTAAAAGTGTAACGAGTCATCCTGAAATTTGCTTGAAAGCAACGAAAAGAAGAAATACGACACATAATTGTTATATGGCATACCATACAGTAATGTGGTATTAAGTTGACTTGTTTATAATTTCAGTCTATACAAAATCAAGATGTTCCCGAGCCTTATCTGTTTTAAATTTAAAACAAAAATAGTAAATTACTGTCGCACTGCATTATGTACTTAATTACGTATAAACGCAACCAAATTCGTTGGGTTTAACGAAATTTACAAAAACAAATGGTAGAAATTAGAGTTAACTCCATAATTCCTGCACATCATCTATGTTTTTGTTATATAAAAAACAAACGCCAGACTGACTATTGGCTAGCATTAAATATCTTTTTATGTACCCTTTTCTTAATTCCTGACGAACATTTAATGTTTTTTTTGTGTGCAAAGATAGATTATATAATATTATCAGCGGCGATAATCTACATATTTTTTTTAAAACATACTTTTTATGTTTCCCAAAACCTATGTTTATGAGACCAAAAACTTAGATATGTGTGGATTTTATACATATACTTATACAGGATAATATGCATACGTTATTTTGTGTATATTTTTGTAGATCATAGAGCTGAAAAACTCGTTTATTCACCTCAGAAGCAAATGGCAAAAGGCGTTTATTATGTATGTTAAAGGTTTTGATACGTATATTGACATTATCCTTATATTAAATTATACTCCTTGGAAAACCGGTGTAGAATGATATGCATTACATTTTAAAGTATTGGTACAGGATTTCAAAGAGGATCAGGCAAAAACAAGTATATTATTCGTTTTACAATCCTCCACGTTTTCTTAACGTGGTAAATATATAGATATGTTAAACATGCATTAAATAAATTAAACATGCATTTACTACTTTTTAAGATCGAGTTTTTATCGTGATGATTCGATTCGATGCCCTATGCACCATACGGAAACGGATAGGGATAAAAAATAAGTGTTGTTAAATATTGGTTATAGGTGTATTTATTATCCTGGTGAAAAAATGGGTTCATCTTAAAAATGACTAATGGCTTGTGGTCATATACTTGTGCTTTAAAGGTTTCATTTTATTTGTAAAAATAAATATGTATTAATTTATGAAGTTTCGGTTGGAAGTTAAGAGACCTGCATATTTAATTTTATAGCATCGTAAATCTAATACAAGCACAATTTATTAAGAGCAAAGGTAAAATAATAACAAAGCTAATAAATTTCATGGCAAAAATGTTAACAGCTTCGTTGTTTTGTTGCGATGCAAAGTCGCGTCCGCATAGTGCTCCTTCAAAGATTTTATACATATAAAACTAAAAAAATAGTAGGATAAGGTGAATATTTAACATAAATTTTTATTATTTTACCTTCCTACTTTCCTTTTTAAAACTGAGGAGTATCCAGTAATTTTCAATAAATGAAATGGTAAAATCCACAAAAAAAATCACCCCATCCATTGAACTAATTGAATCATAAACATTTTTTTAAATGTTGATATTTGGTGCAAAAGTAATACAACACGATACAAATCAAACAACAACTTTATGGCTTTTTTACACTCATTTTCTTTGACCAGTGATAGGGTTCCATCATTACCGATATCAGACTGGTGATGTTGGTAACGACGAAACTCGGTCACTGGTCAAATAAAATAAAAGTGAAAAAAACAATTTTGTTGTTGTTTTATTATATAAAATACTGTTTCACCAAAAAATGTCAGCACACAACTTTAAAAGCTTTCACATTTATAGTCTAGTTATTACAACAGTTTAATAAAACAAAACTTTTTTAAGTACTCTCTGGCCTTTTATACCAATTACACATCATATTAACATTTATTACTATCTTTATATTACAATACTTTCTTAATATAACTAAGAACAATTAAACTAGTGTTTATTAATTTAGTGAAACAATATTTGCATCCCGGATATTAATACGATACATAAATATCTTTCACAATGCTTGAATTTGACATTATAATCTTATGGTGGAGACTGACTGGAGCATTTTTTTGGCTTGTTTAAACTTGTCATAAGTATTTATACTTTTGTACACATGCCAAATGTTTGATCTTTGACCCAGGAAATGTATTGGAAAATCCACAAAATAAAAATAAAAATGTCTAATTCCAAACGAGACTATAATAAAAATTTAAAAGATAAACTGTGGCTTCAGTCATACAAATAAAAATAGTCCGTTGACTGGTCTAATACATTTTCAAAGATTTTTTTTTTAAATACTCTTTTTTAGGAAAATAGATCTTAAACGGAAATTGAAAGTATCAGATCTTTACTTATGAGTGATACCAAACGTTTCAAACTTTGCATTATTTTTTAAAACTATTGAATCTAAATCAATATAAATTGAACATATAACCATTTCATTTTTGCATTTTTTAGTAATTTTTGTTGCTAGGACTTATTATATTATTATAACTTATTTATTCTTTTATCATCCATTCATATACAATACGATTTCGATATTTTAGAAAATTTAAAAAAAAGTGTTATAGCTGAGTTTGTAATTAAGGCTCACCAATATAGATTTTGATATAAAATATTTAGGAGACATATAGCACATATTTTATTACAAATTTATGTAAACGAACCAATTAAATTAAATGAATCAATAAAATTTAAAGATTCAAAGAAAGAAATCCAACGTATATGTTAACAAACGAAAGTAAAGATTTTTATTGATATTTGTTAATCCAACTTTTCTCAATTACGAACAAATTGATGTATGATTTAAAAAGAATTTTTAAAGTAGTTTTCATTATTGCAATAACCTGAATATATTCATATATATTTTTATCTTTTGTGTTCAATTCCTAACGAATTTTGTATTGAAGAAATATATTTCAAAACAAACACAGACGAGCAAACTGTTAATAAATTGTTATATTTTGAAAATGAAACGCTGATTTATTTGTATGCCTCAACAACGTAACGTAGATAACTTAACCTTATGTATGTTACGTAACGTAGATGACTTAGTTAAAACGTTTCGATATTTTGAAACAGGTCGTCGATCCATATTGTGAGGGAACTAAAGATACCTATTTAAAATAAAAATAAAACCACAAGAGGTAAAGGTTATCTGTTCGATATCTTTTCACTATAAGTTCAGTTCTGATGCAGTCAGAAGATAAGGAATTATATATGCAATATAAATTATGCAGCATTTAAGATGATTGAAATAAATACCCGGTAGTTATTTTTACGTAACGTGAGTTTAAAAAATCAAGCCCTTGAGATTCTTACGTATAATATGTATATTTAAACCTTGGGTTAAAAGTACCTATCTAGAAATGTAAGTACCTACAAATTACAAATACAATTTTACTAGCCTACACCTATATTTTTTGGTCTTTAAATAGTGACTATTCGTGTGTCTATTATACAAACCTTAATGATAGAAAAACATGGATTTAATGTTGATTGTGTAGTCACCTATTACATGTTCAAAGAACACAAAGTTTCGGGCTCAATGTTTTTTTACAGAAATTTGTCCATTTCACAGTTTCTTATGGCTTAATGTGCGGATGTGCAATAATGATAAATTACAACGAAATAAAAATATGAAATTATGTACTCGTATATATATGTACATATGTATATATGATAATTTATTGTGCTATTAGATATGATTATATTTAGATTTGTTAAAGTATTACAATTTGATCTTCGATTTAGGCATCATGTGATTCATTGGATAATATTAAGCAATTAAACACTGAAATTGAGATAATAGAATCCTAAAACCGTGTAAATGTTATAATAATGATAATAGAAAAAGTCTGTTAAAGCTTTATGTTTTACCTATGTTTCTGATCGAAAATATAAAGCCAATGTCCTGTAATTTAATTCAATCTAGAAAAACGGGGTTTGTGAACAAAATAATGAAATAAATTTGCGTGTAATTGTACCAATATTTAAGTATATCATCTCAATTTGTTACATATTTAAAAAAAAAAACCTCAAACATTTAATTTTAGGATATATATATATATAAATATATATATATATATATATATATATATATATATATATATATATATATATATATATATACATATATATATATATATATATATATATATTTATATATATATATACATATATATATATATATATATATATATATATATATATGTATATATACATATATTTATAAATATATAAATATACATATATATATATATATATATATATATATATATATATATATATAAATATATATATATATATATATATATATATATATATATATATATATATATATATATATATATATATATATATATATATATATATATATATATATATATATATATATATATATATATATATATATATATATATATATATATATATATATATATATATATATATATATATATATATATATATATATATATATTTTAAGATTAAATATCAATAAACGCAATTTCACTCAACGCTGTAACTAAAATAATCAAACTACGATTTCTAATTAAACGAAACAAATTATTACTAACGATTAAATTATTAGTGGTTTTGCCTCAAGAGGTTTTTTTTAATGTGTCAAAAAAAGTAATTGACGTATAAATATAAAATAATATTTTACTTGCGGAAATTTATTTTCTTAAGATTTTATCAAATAAAAATACTTAATAATAATTTCGTAACAGACAACTGAACACTTTTGCTTCAAAAGGCATCTTCAGAATGAAATTTTATATCATCTCGTAGTTTATAATTTACATGAATATTATTTCACCGCAGTTTAATAGAATACTTGGTTTGATTTCTGATACATAATAAAACACAGTTGAATTAGGAAAAGAATACATCCAATAATGGTCACCCATAGTTCAACCAATTCATTAAACTTGAGAAATGTTGTTATTAATTCGCCTCGATCCATGACATTCGTGCATTTGAACTTTCTAATTTGCACACGAATCTGGGGCATAGGCTGAACGATGGCGGACCGCAGACGCATCCGATAAACAATGGGTATTTATGAATATTCACACGAATCCAAACTCGTGGAAGTGCACTTTGAAATGCAAGCACGAATGAAACAATAGTGATCGCTCAAAGCAATCGTTAGCTGCCGTAGTGCAGTTATTACGCTAATATTTCATTAATTTGCGTGAGATCTTGGGTCAGATTTACAATTAAATCAGCAAAAGTGCAGCAATCTGATGAATGTGTAACAGTCTAGACCAGAAGTTCCCAAACTTTTCGTCTCACGGTCAAGTTGGTAGAGTCCAGTAATCCATGGTATTACGAAAATGTTAACGTAATTAGGAGCATCGTAGCTATTGCCGCTGTTTTCTTTTTCCTAGCTAATATTCTTCCTCTATTTCCTTTCCCATGTAGCAGTTGTGTCATTTATCCTAATCATTCCTACGTTACGTTATCTGTGTCATTTATTATGTATTCCACCCGTCAGATCTGGATATAATTTGTGATCAAGTAAGTACATAATCGATAAAGTGCCATATGAATACAGATAAGACACAGATTTGCGATCAAGATAAGGGTAAAATAAAAAGCTGCTGACATAGTGCTATTCACTTAAATTAGGAGTTTTTGTAGATTGGTCAATTTTTGTAGAAAAAATAAAATACATAAAATATGTAACGCTCAAAATCAACTTATGTATTAGTAACATATTTTTTATCCAACAAGATTTATGGTAGTTTTTGAACCGCTTTATATGACGTAACATTTACTAAAAATATTACCCAGCTAACTAACCATCACGCCGCTTCTCCGCGGGGGTAGGCAGAAAGAATAGAACGCCACACCAATCTGTCTTTTCACACAATCTTGCCTCTTCCACATTCATGCCTCTCCTCATTCATACACGTCGATTTTTCCGACTCTTGACCTGATTTGTTTCAAGTATTTGAAATACTTGAGCGTGCCAAGTTTTTCCGGGTCTTCTTCTGCTTCTTTTACCAACCACATTCGCCTCATAAATTCGACATTAACAAGGGTAAAATAAATTGCCGGTACAGCACTTATCGAATTTTCTCCATGCGCCACGAATTTGTTCCTATTACGCGGGGACGGTAATGGACGATACCATGTTTTGTCCCTGATAATTAATATGTGTAATATATACGTGTATCATGTACATGAAAGGCATGTTTCACACATTTGCTCATCTCATTTCGTTTCAAAAATCGTGATTTCCTTTCGCACACCAGCTCGAATTAGGCCCAAAACACATTGTGGGAACATAAAGGCAATTATCAAAGCAAAAGATTTATGGAGTGCTTAAATTTACGCCAAAAAGTTAGCAAGTGTAACAATGGAAGGTTACACAAGATGTGTTTTAATGAAGGTGCCGCGTTGTGTAACCCACTCTTTTATCACTTGGCCCACTTTTATTTCCCATTGTTTCTGGGAAATTAGTTGGAGATTCTGCAGGGAATATTAGCCGAACGTTGAAATGGCATTATGAACATTAGTACAATATTTATTTACCTAAACCGGTTAGTGGCCAACGGAAAAAAAAACTTCACTAGTTATATAAAAATGAATATTAATATTGTGCAACATTTTGAGTGTGTTCAAATACTTGTTCACAAATCGGGATTATCTCCAATTATAGGAGTATTTTTATAGCCTTAAACGGTCGTCAGCCCCGTAAATGCTCAGACTTCCATATTCTGTTTCATCTTTGATGAGATGTCAAAAAAATAATATGATTAATATTGTGTACTAAAATTTAAGACTGAAAATAACTTTAAAATAAGTTTTTATTGCAGTCAGGTAAGAATGTATGTATGCAAGAGTTTAATTTTATCGTTGGGCGGGAATTCGTCCGATGTGACGATTGGTGAAAGACAATTTTTTATTCTCCAAATTCTTTTATTTTATACCGGCCCGAATAGTACTGCGAAATTCTCCAATGTGAAATACATTTATCACTCAAATTTAAACATTTCAATAACAAAAACATGCAATTTATCATGTGCCTCAAATGTACGGGTAGACTTTGAAGATATTTTTCTCAAATATTTTAATTTGGGTGATAAACAGCACTTTAGAGAGTTAAGAGAACGATTTAGGCCAGTGAATTAAAAAAGTACGAAGAATATTGTTTTTGTTCCTGAAAAAATCGGCGCACAAGTTTTCAAAGTTCAAAACCTCCAATTTTAAGGAAGGAATATTGAAATAAATATAAAAACTCAAAACATAAATATTTGAAAAAATGTTTTACTTAATTCTTGTTGGCCTGCATAAAAACTATATATTTTTTTTAATTTTCGTCAAAAATTTTGTCACATTGGATGAATTACCCGTAGATTGTCAATATATTGCGTTGAAAAGAGACTTTTAGATTTATTTTATTATTTCCATTAAAATGTAAATAGTATTTAAATAGAAAAAAAAATAATAAACGTAAGTAGAAACAAAGTTTGTATGAATTTTACAGAACGCGATACAAAATAAAATACATAAAACAACGAATATACAGAAACCTTTGAAATACGCGTTTAGGCACCTCAAATATAATTATAATATTGTATTATTACTATGTGGGTGACCTTTCGGCTTATGTCAGAGGTAAGACGAAACATTACATGTTGGCAACATTAATTTAGTTATGTAAATCAAAACAAAAAAGACCAAGGCGGTCAGATAACAATTCGTAAGACCTTCAACTTTAACGATCATATCCATAGCACTTAATTTAACTATTACATCAGTATCTAGTTAGTTACACACATAATTAACTATTTATCTTTGTGTACTTGTGAACACTTCGTAAATAAAATTAATACAGTGTTGATAAAAACACGATCAAAAAATATTTACGGATTTCGTATTTTTTTGTTGTAATATGATCATAATGAAGTTATCAAAGACAGTGGCCGGACGGCAGATGAAGCGAGCGGCAAAATAGACCTACGCAGATGAGAAGACTATTTGTTTAATTAAATTTTAAGTTAAATAAATACGGCAGTGCACCACAATACCATAGAATACTTTTGTCATATACTTTTTTTTTTAAATTTATTGGCAAAGCATTTGTCATATACTTAAACATAATTATTTGATTCCCAACATACAATTTTAATAAATCAGATTTATTGCTAGAATTAAGCAATATGGAAAGTTCGACTTGATATTTTAATTTTTTTTAATTACTTAAAAAAATGAGTATATATAAATATTTGTGTTTTTATTATTCACACAAAATTTTCAATTTTATACTATTTCTGTGAGTCTAAGAGGGCTCATTATTAGAAATAGGTAACAAATAGAGTGGTAGAGTGGCTTCGAACCGAGAAACTCTGACTTAAGAGTCCGCGACACTAGCCACGGGACCACAACCCGACCCATTTAATTTTAATTTTACCTGGTAAATACCACTATTTATGAAAATATACTGTTTTTCAAAAAACGACAAACCAATACGGAGTAGGATAATGATGCGTAATGAATCGATATACTGTATTGAATCATAATATATTGTAAGGTGTATTTACCAAGTAAAATTTAAATAAAAAATAGATATTTCCACAAAACGATTGCCGAATCAATTATTAAAATTTCATTTTTCTTTTATCACTTTTGTTCTAGTCGTCCTGGAACTCGTTTGTATTAAGTGCGACAGATATTTCTGTGGTGAAAAGAGGAGAACTCTGTAACAAATACCACAGTTTGTGCCCCTCTTCCGTGTAACCACAGATTTTGCATAATAAACAGATTTCATTAATATTTCTGTAAATCAAAGAGTAACAATTGAGTTTTAATCTAAATACACTAAAAGGATGTAAACGTAAGAAACGTAGTATTTCACTCTCACTGACTTGAGGTAAAGCATCTGAATTCGCGGAAACATGCCGTCCATATATCATCTCTAATAAAGTAACGATCATTATTCTCATACAGAATTACCACACTAGCACACATTATTATTACTGTGACTAGCACACATTATTATCACACCTTAAATGCAATGTAAGTCATTCATATAAACCTATCCTACATTATTTTTAGATCTTAAAAAATGTAGGTTAAAAGTGCCGCCAAAGTATTAAAAAATTACTTCCGTTACAAATTTGTTTACAGTAAATTACTTGAAGATTTTTTTATAATCCAAATGCCATTATAGCGGCTGTGGGAGGAAAACTCATAACGTTTGCAAACGATGTAACGAAGAACTATTGTGCCTAGAGTGTTATGAAGATGTCCATTCACGCATAAAAAATCTGTTTCTTATATTATTATCATTTGTACAGTAAATTGTAACATTATTCATATTAATTGCACTGTTTTGTCAGATTGGAATTGAGAAATACATTTTATTTTACTTGCACGTGTAATTTAGTATCATTTACTGACATTATCATAAAAATGTTACAATCCCATATTATGCTCCCTCATAACAAATACAAACAAGCCTCATATGAGACCCTTTTGAAATTCCAAAAAAATAAATGAGTATTATTTGCTTTTGTGTAAAATTAACTACATAAATTCCACGCTGGAGTTTTTGTAACATTTTTTAAATATTATTTTTAACATCTCATCAAAGATGAAGAATAATATGGAAGTCTGGGCATTTACGGGGCTAACGACCGTCATAGGCTGGTTTAAGTGATAAGATTACACTCATGTAACATCTTCTTCATCTTTGATGAGATGTTATGAAATAATATGAAAAATAACTCCTTTAATTGGAGATAATCCAGATTCATTTGGACACACTCAAAATGTTGTAAATATTTTTTTTTATATATCTACGAAAGGGTCAAAGAATCCTGGCCTTGTTTGGAATCTAGTTTACTATCTTGATTTTCATCTAATAACTAAATAAACATGTCATAGTTTTACACATTGTATCAATGACGCAAAACCGTACTAGTATTACATACTTTGTCTCCCATAATCATAATACAAACATTTATGCAGATGTGCATGCTGACGCAGTGACACAGCCAATATGTATTTATTCATAATACGCAAAGTTAAAATGAAATACATAAGTATTGATATTTTCTTTTCTTCAATTCTTGTATTCAATCAACAAAGCTATGTTCTAAGTTACTTAACATACACGTTTTTATCTAAACTAACGGTTTCATCATTTAGATGGGTAACATTTCATTTCTAATGTATGTCATTTTGTGAGCATGTGATCATATGATGCCACCTGTAAATCTATAATATTCATTTCTTGATATATTTAAAATTATATTTGTATAGTTAAAATATAATCATAATTAAATGTCACGAACAACTAAAATCAAGAAATAAAATCAATAAAATGTATTACTAAGAATATTAGTGTCGTTTCTGAAAATTTCTAGTGTAATCGACAAAAATATAATTTTATGGTCATTATTCTGAATTCCAGTCAAACCTGTTCACAATAAATGATTGTAAAGACATCACATGAAATAGCGTCGTACGAAGGTGTCGAAAACTATTTGTTATGTATTATATACATGTATATGTAAGTACAGGTACAAATATTACAATACGGAAAAAAATCAGGTGAGGTGAAAAAGATTTCAAAACCTAAAATATATTTTTAGAAAAATGATTTTTTGCCGTTTTCGCAAGAAGTAAATTTGATATTTAGTGATTTATGATTTTTAAGATGTTATTTTTTATTTCATTTCATTGACAATAAATTATTGTTTACGAGCATTTTTCTCATTCTTCTTCCATATCCGCACCCGGTGGTGCATAGGGCACTGCATTCTATAAACGCAGTGTCACCATCGTTAATACATGAAGGAGAGGTGATCAGCCCTCCGCTCAGGTAACGAGTCCAGGGTGATATTGAATACTTTTCTTATTAAAAATAGTAAAACCAATATTTTTAGCTTTTCCACTTTTTTATTTGACCAGCGACTGGGTTTCGTCGTTACCGACATCATCAGACTGGTATGTCTGTCTGATGATTTCCGTATTGTAATATAAGTCTGATGATGTCGGTAACGACGAAACCCAGTCGCTGGTCAAATAAAAAAGTGGAAAAGCTAAAAATATTGGTTTTAATCTAATAATAAATTAAAAATGCAATTCCATCACGAAGTGTCAGTGGATAATATAAATCTATTAAAAATAGTAAATTCTAATTTTCATTTCACTTATATTTCATGGAGATGATAGAATACATATCAAGTTGATATCGGCCATATATTTCATCCATTTATGCACAACTTTGAATAAAGGATTAGGTAGTTAGATATAATTTGAAGACACTGTAAATTTATTCCTGTATGATGGTATATGAAAACTAACCTTGATAATGTGTTTCTACTCCTACTAATTTGATGTACAGATGATAACAAACTGTGTACATAAATGGAAAATAGGCAGTTTGTATGTTTGTAGCTTATTCCGTTCATTGAACCTTTACTAACACGTATATAACAGCAACAAAAAATTAGGCATCGAAATATTTTATGATTTAAAAATATTTTAACTCCTAAAAACAAAAATCTAAAAATAAAAATCTTACTCAAATCAACCACAGATGCCTCCGAGAACTCACATATGAAATAACGTGCCAATTATGGGTCCATAGCCCTATAAATACCCAGATATCCATATACTTCTTCATTTATGTTAAGATGTTAAAATATTAATTTAGCTTCTAAGTGGAAAAACCCAGATTTGTGAACAAGCATTTGGACACATCTAAATTATTGTGAATAAAATAATAGATCAAATTAAAAGCTTCATAAAAAATCATGTTTTCGAGTATTTGTTTAAGCCCTGTAAATACCCAAACTTCGATATTCTTCTTGATCTATATTGAGATGCTAAAATGAAATATGAATAAATTTTAATTATCTTTATTTATATTTTATTGATGTACATAATGATAATTAAAACAAAATGATAACAACAGAGGAACATACTTCAGTTGTGGTGACATTTTTGTGGAAAAAGGCAGATATAGTTTCATTTTTGTGGACCCGAAGGGTCTCTCATTTGTTCCCTCGAAAAACTAACATTTTTAGCCCAGAGGGCTTCCTTTTTTCGTACTAAACGGCGAACAGGTTGCGCTGCTTTGTTGTCCGTTATTCAAAATCAATTGTTTCTGTAAAATCATACAAGAAACCGCGTCGGGTAAAAAACTAGTTATAAACAAACAAATCTTTATGTATAGATAAGAAAAAGGCAGGAAAACAAGATGATCCACAACAAATGTTGAAATAGAAGATGATGTAAGAACCGTTTGAAATCGTATGGATTTATGAAAAACGTTGAAGAACAAAGCAAATACAACACTTGAGCCAATTCGTTATCTTGAAGAATCAAGCACTTGATTCTTCAAGATAATCAAAGCCTTGTGATTTGATGCAGAAAAAGTGAGAAAAACGAGTTTGAAAATATCTTACTAAAACATTTTAAACATTTTATTTATTGGTTTTTCGTAATGTGACACATTTTCAGAGTACGACGTAATTGATAGTGTTGATGTATGTTCCGAATTTTAAAATGAAAGATTTTGCCAAAAATTTATGCGAAAAACAAAAAGACCTTTTATTTCATGCATATTTTTCTGCACTACATTGATTATAAACGCAGTTAGTTTCAAATAATAAATTTTGATAAAACTGTATACTTATTTAGTTTGTGTATAATAATTTGTGATGCGGGATTAAAATAATTTATACAAGTTACAAAGTTCACGTTTTAATCAAATGCTAGAATTTGATAACTATTTTTCTACTACCGGTTTCTCTTCATGAGGACAACCACTATGTGCTTCGAATTCACTATATCAAAACCGGTAGACAAAAGTTCGCAACTGGTTATAATATATTATGCTATATTGTTACTGGCATTTGTTAAAAAAAATCTACTTAAAATCAAAACACTAGGTAATTTGTAATATTTCTATCATTGTTTATAAAACTCTTCAAAAAATAAAGGTTATCACTAAAAAAACAAACCTAAATTACTCGAAAAAGACATCATTATCTCTGGTACACTTTAAACCAAATACAGCGAATTTAATTACATAAGTACACATTTACTAAATTGCTCGAATCCAATTCCTACTGTCTTAATCAACAGATCATTGATCTTTCTTTGCCAAATACCCTTAGGTCTTCGAGCAGGCTAATAAAGCATGTGATTAATATTCTGTGTAGGTGTAAAT
>NW_028281294.1:255000-340000 GCF_059751285.1 Brachycentrus maculatus | reverse complement strand
TGTTTTACCTATTTGAAGACGAAATATTCCATGGTAAACATTATGATGATGTAAATTTAAATTATAATGTAATAATTAGTGCGTATGGAATAGTTGTGAATCCGGTTTGCCGACCACAGCTGATGCCATGTTTCCAAAACCTATTCTCGGCTTGTACATTGTATAGAAGGCACTGCTGTTTAGTAAGGTCACCAAATACTAAGGTGTCTGTCCAGAAAATGTGCTGCGGAAAATCAATATATCGATTTGGTTTATACATAAACAGAACAACTGCTCACAAGAATTAAGTTGAAAACTTCACAGAAGAAATTTAAGCAAACTTTGAGACGTCATGATGCATAAATCAAATATGTGTTTTTGTTAAAAGATTGTCAATTTATGATCGTTTTAATTAATGCAATAAATGAATAAAAAGTGTTAAATAAATAAATGAAAATAAGAAACTAAAAACAAAACATGTTTAGTATAATCCTAACCTAAAAATAAATCACCTTTGTGTATTCAAAGCCAGGAAGATCGATTCTACTTGAAGAGGTGAATCGATATTTAATTATAGAACACACTAGACGAGAGTAAAAGTGTGTTTTAAAACATGCTGACACCACACTCTTGTTTGCCAAAAAAAGTGAAGTTTGTATATATGATTACGTACCTCTTAGTCGATAGTCGGTCGACCTTGGATCTTCAGCTTAATGATGCTTGCATCCCGGCTGTTTCACAACACTGCACGGACGTATATATTCCAGGACGCGGCGAGTACAACACCAGTTGTCAAACGAGTCAAAATGGCGATGGACGTTTGAACAACAACTTTTAAAACAAGGCGAGTGACGTTCACTTCCCTGCGCGTATTGCCATCGACTGAGACACAGCACCGGCATTTACGGCCGTGGTATAAAGATTCATTTTACCTCGCAGTAATCTTGACACTGGTCTGAATACGTTTAAATAAACAAAAAAATAATAAAAGGCAATTATGCATGTAGGTGCTCTTGTAACACCAGCTGGAAAATGACCAAAACAAAAGAACGGCGTTCGATTTAAGAGCGCGGGAATGTTGCCCGCCAATTTTACGACAGTGTTGTTCAAAATTAGAATCCAATTTACATATAATTGACGGTAGGTACGTACTTACTAATTCACTAACATAACCACGAAATAAAAGTTTAAAAAAAAACGCCAAAACTGTTATAAATTATTCATGCACGTAAGAGGAAAATACAAACCCGGTTTATTTTAAGTAGGTACCTTAATAATTTCACACAAAAATGCTTTCTTTTTCTCTGTTGACGTTTAAATGATCAACTTTGTTTCTCGACTTGTATCCTCTAAATGAAACGAAATCGTTTCCGCTTTTTGCGTAATACAGCTGACAAAGACGATAATATCGTCATCGTTTGTGACATTTGACATTTGGTTTTTGATTAAGGGGTCACAATTAGTTTGTCAAAGTATTTTTATTCTCAACGTGCATACTCCGACATACGTTTATTCACTTTACGAATACTCACACCTACAAACATTCAAATCTACAAAATTTCTTGATTGATTTATTTGAACATATAAGGCAGATAAAGATATAAAAACCTTTTACAAACGATATATTGAAAATAATAAAAATGAAATAATAAATAACAATAACATTAATATATAATTAGTGTAAATCTTTTAATTTCTAGAAAAAAAAGAAAATAAAAAGACGAAAAAATATAAATTATAAACTTTTTTGAATAAAATAATAAATTTGTTACTTTTGTTTATAAAAATTATCTTCCTCTAACTGTTTTTTATCGCTCAATATTGAATATCTCGTCGATGCAGTGTTATTTTGGTTGTAAATTGCTCACAGATCCAAGGCAATACAAGATTATTAAACCAGCGTTTTTCTTACCAGTCCAGACTGATATGAAGCAAATGTGGTTCAAAACCACTACTATTTATTTTAATTCATTGAAATCAAACCAATGATATCTAGCATAGTACCCACGCGCTAACCACTACACTACGGAGGCGGATAAATTATACTTTAAAATAATTTGTTAATTTCTAATTATTAAAAAAAAACACTTGTTCTTTTACCACTTAAGTTTATTTACGACGACTAGTTTCGGAAGCTAAACTTCCATCTTCTGGTCTAATTGTAAACATTTAAATTTTAATTTGTATTCAATAATAATTATAATCTCCTCAATTTACGACCTAGTTCCATTTCTTTTAATATTTCATACCCCGCATTTGCGAAATATGTAGCGCAGTTTATAACATCGGAAGTAGAAATGTAATCAATAACTGCTTTCAAAAATATATACTTTTGCACAAGGGCTGTTGCGGAAGGACATGAATTCAACCCTTTATATAAAAATAAAGATTAACATTGGTCGTAAAAAAGTATTTATTTAAAACAGGTTTCTTTGTATGCGAATTCTCTATTACGGCCTATTGCACTGACCGTTTTTGAAGCTTCATAATAACTTATCAACGTCTTTTGTCGTATCTTAAAACATATTTGTAAAAAATATTTAATAACGTTCATAAAATGATAGCTTTATTTTTGTTTTTGTTTTAACGATAAAGAATAAATAACAAATAAGTTATTTTAGTGTGATATCACAATAATGTATACGTTTATTTTAATTTTAATAATGACACTCAATAATAATACAGATGTACATACATACGTTGTCACTGTTTACATATAAATAACACTTATTTAAATATTACTTGACAATTTGCTAATTTAGTTGGGACATTAAAATGTTTTTATATTACGTTTGGGAACATGAATCGTATTGTATTATTCGGAAAAATCCATCTTTGCTTAGGCGGTAAAACAGGTAATTTTTATGCGGATTATGTACACTTTTTTATAGGATTTTGAAGCTATGCGATTTTAAATGTAATGAAAACTTATCCCTTATTTTTTTATGTAGTTCAAGTCCTTTTTTAAAATTTAGACTTGTGCAAGTTACAACCGTTAAAGTGTGATTGTGTCACTGGCACATCGTATTACAGATAAAAGAGATGCTTTATTTAGAAGAAAAAAAAACAGAAAAAGCACTTCCTTTTTACGAACAATTTCCTATATGTGGATATTTAATTAAAGAAAATGCTCTTCCGTTTTAATTTTTATGATTTTTTAAAAACTTTTTCTATGCGATTTTTGGTACATTCTATCATTTTGATTTGAAGTTATGCTGTTTTTAAAAATAATGGAACCTATCCCCCAGTTTTGTATGTACTTCAAGTCTTTTTGTGCGACTCCCCGGGGAACGTATCTATCGTATAAAATGAGACCCAAGTGTAAAAATGATTTTTTTACCTTTTGAGATCACTATCCATCCTGCGCTACTGATTTTTAGATAAAGGTGTGAAATATATTGAATGATATGTACCATATATGATGTAAGTACCTAAAAAAAAAACTCAGGATGAAGGATATTACTGCTACTGAAGAGGAAGTACTAGAATATGAAAATACCAACAATGTCTAGTGCACTTGGGGTTGCGAACCCGTACTCATACGAGGTGTTGCGGTAGGTTATGGTTAGCGTCTTTAGCTACCATGCTGGAGGTCATGGGTTCAATTCCCAGGAGGGGGTGAAAATAAATACTAGTGATTTACACTATAATATGTATTTAATATTACCCTCGGCTGGTCCCGGAAGCGCAGGAGGGATCACTTTGCCTTCATTTAAAAAACGATGCAGTGCTCTATACACCATTGGGTACGATTAAAGGGTTAGAAGAAGAAGAGGACTCGTACGACGTAGTACTACCTTGTGTAAGTTGTATGAGAGGTAATTTCTAAAGAAAATATTTCGGTACTGTCCATTGTGACTCAGGTGTAAGCCAGATTGATCATACTCGGTAATATTCGAAGTATTTAGAAGGCGTGGAAAATTGTCAATAAGTAAAAATTTGATTGCAAATATTACTATTTCTACATCTTTTTTCACAGAATTTATGACTACCAGTTGTTTGAAGAAACGTACATAATTTGTTATGTAATAGTACCGTGTATTTTAAAACGTAATATTACTAGAATATTTCTATCTATGGCACCAGGTGATTTAGTAGTCAGATAGTGACGTTAGTTTTCTGTTGTGGAATGTTATCATACACAAATAATGTAAGCAACATAATACTTTATCAGATTTAAATAAGAAGTTTGTTTCGTTATCTGCTGATGTTTTCAAAAGTGCACTACCTATGTAGGTATGGTATACATGAATTTAGATGAAGGTTAACATATTGCTCACTCCTTTAAACAACGTCAAATATAAAAAAAAAACTTGATATTTCAGGAGATCGTTTTTAAAATTTAAAAATAGAATAAAATGTATTAAAAACAAATATCAAGCCACTTATTGAATTTTTTACTGTGCAATAGATCTTTTTAGGTAAAACTTGAATGTTTTTTCTGAAATATTTAGTATACTAAAAAAAAACAATACATTTTTAATTAATGTTTTACTTAGTAATTACCACTATTTTTTAAAATCTACTGTGACACGTGTTTCGATGCATTCCGCATCATTTTCAAACACCGAATGCATCGAAACACGTGTCACAGTAGATTTTAAGAAATAGTGGTATTTACTAAGTAAAACATTAATTAAAAATGGATAGATTTAACCACAAAGTGACTGAATCAATTAATGAAAAAACAATACCTTTTCTTCAAAATGCAAAAACAATACTTTTTACCCAGTAGCGGGTAAATATTAAATTAAATATATGCCGTTTTTGCTGGGATAAATTACATTTTTTGGGCATTCCGAAAACTTGCACAACTGAAAATTGACGCTTTTTGATATATTATGACGTTGTTGAAAGGAGTGAGCGATACAATTTCTGTACAAGGGGGTGGAAAATACAAGGATTACTTTTAATAGTAAACTAAAACAAATAAGGTTTCTTGTATTTGAAAAAAAGAAGAGAATAAGTAGTTACTTTTTGTGTCACGTGTTTGTCGGCAAATGTTTAAAGAAAATTCACGTGGTTTTTTTCATGGAAGTTTCCAATATTTCCTGATTAAATGACGTCTTATTCTGAGAACTATTTAGTAATAAATCAAAAATATTTTCCTGCTCTTCTTTACTTATTTTTAATTATTAACTTTCATCACATTTGATGTAATCGTATGGGGAAAATTGGAATTTTCGTATTCTCAAACCATACCACAAGCCACAAGTAAAAGCATGATGAAAGAATTTCTGATTGATTTGGTCATGCCAAGTCGCTCTATTCTCCAATTCGCGTTTGCCAAATATACTCTCTTTTTCAAAATTTTCTCGTTATCAAAACCACTTTAAAAAAACCTTTCATTATATTTTGAACCATCCCTAACTCAAATTTGCATTTCTTCGTAATGTTTTCATTTTATATTTTATCTTTTATGGATTTTTCTACATATTTGTGTAGGATTGAATATTGTTGAAATGCGATCCCTCCCACGAATGTGTGGCAAAACGATGTTTGATAGAAGTTCGAATGATGAAATAAGGAAAGAATGCAAGGCTGAGATAAGCATTATCGACAAAATTAAGAAAGGTGTGTTGAGATTGTTTAGACATGTGAAAAGTATGAGTGAGGAAAGAACGGTTTAACAAATTTATGGGGCGAATGTAGTTGGAAAAAGAAGCAGAGGAAGACCGAGGAAAACATGGCACAATCAAGTTTGTCAAATACTTAAAAGCGGCCGGGTCAGGAGTCGTAATAATCGTCGGGTATGTATGAGGAGATGCACGAATGTGGAAGAGGCGAAGAAGAGGCTATTCTCTCTGCCTACCCCTGCGTGATGGTTAGTTTGTTAGTTTTTCTCGTTAAAGATCTTTATGGGTAACCGTTATCCTGACTCATTAGAAATGTCTCTTTTGTTATCGATTTCCTGATTCACCAAGTCTATGACACATTCAATACAAAATTTCATACAATTCATAAACAAAGCCAAGCCATCTTTTAATGCTAACCAAAAAAATTAAAACCATTTGTTTTTTGTTTCATTTCAATGACTTTTACACAAAGAAAATCATCTTCAATATTATTATGTAAATTTCCGTTCGAGACTATTATGAGGCCACTCACCCGAATTTCAAATACAAAGTAACTTTATATTAGTACCATCTTTAATGAAGTACATTTTGTAGAATTTGAGACGTAATTTCATACAAATCAAATATGTAAATTTAAAATATTACATATTCTCTCTTAAAAATTAGGGTTGGTTATATTGTTGGATCTGGAGATCTAATGATTTTTATTAAATTAATTTATGTATCCACAATATCGCAACTCTTTACACGTGATTTGTGAGGCGTTTAAAAAAAATTAAGGTTGAAATTCAATTTCTATTTATAAATATTAATCATTGCCAATTAAATTATTTATCAATCACAATTTATGTTAGTATAGAAGAAAACGTTTAATTAATTGATAACTTATAAATAAAACTTAAAAATTTGGTATCAATGCATTTATCATATAAACATTTGAGGTCATTTTAAAATTATGTAAAATCAACAATAAAAATAGTTTAACCACAAATGTGGTTATAAATATTAATGTATTGCATGATGCGTACTATTAATAATGATAATAATAATAAAACTCATGTTTTTTTATGTATGGTGAACTACATTTTTATCCCACGTGACAGATGACTGTTCACTGGATATGAATGATAGTGGAATTCTGTTTCACCGATTCGATCACAGGAAATCTGACACATAATCAAAAGTTTTAAAATTTAAATGCCGCAGACCATATTTCCCATGCCATCTTCTCACATATGTGTGCATTTCTGTGGTAACCACATTTAATTGTAATAAAAAATATTGTAATAAACATCAACCGTAAAAGGTATAAAAACTAAAAATGTGACTAATGGGTAACTATTACTTTTTTGGAAACCTGATTCGTTAATTTTTCTCGGTTTATATTTTTTACTATGCTAATTTTTTAAATGATTTATATTTGAAGCAATGACTTTGTGATTTTCCATTTTATAATTAAAGCATTATTTTGTTTTAACGTTACTTTAAATATTTTATTATAACTTAAAAAGAAGTGGTTAGCTTCGAAACCGGTAGACATAATAATTAATTTATAATAAAATATTCAAAGTGATTAAAAAAAAGTTTTATTTTTTTATGTCAAATAAATATAAAACAGTCAATTTTTTCTGATTTATTTGGATTGATTATCTTCGATGAGATGTCAAAAAATAATATGAAAAATAACTCTTTTGGATAACTATAATTGGAGATAATCCAGATTTGCGAGTATTTGGACACACTCAAACTGTTGTAAATAAATTCATTGTCAAATTATAAGCTTAAATTATAAAACGAAAATAATATTTTCTGGCGTTTCTCATGTGTGTGATTATAATTCAGAATTCGGACCTCACATACCAGGAAAAGAGTTTCTGCTCAATAAAAAGATTCTTTTCATCTCACCAATAGATGTCTCTAGTGAAGTTCTAGTGATTCAAGAACAATGTTCCAAAATTGGTTCATATTTACAGAACATCTAAGAATATGAGTAGTGTGGTTGTCAATCATGGGTAGAATTGGTGAATGTTACACGTGTGTAAAGTGATCACTTAAACCATTCTATGACGGTCAAATACCCAGATTTCCATATTCTTCTTCATCTTTGATGAAATGACAAAAAATAATATCACGAATATTATTTATATGTCATAATCACCCGAAAAAAGTTTTGTAAATTATCTTCGCATCTTATTTTCGTCACGACTCGATAGACGTGCCTTAATACAATATTACACAATAGCATAATAGTAGGTACCTACACAAAAGATTGCAAACTTACTAACCATAAATGTTATATTTATTTATTTTCATGTTATAGGATTTTTCTCCATACAGCTTCGTCGTCATGAAGCGATTTTGCGTTGCCCTGCAGCATTGAATATAAATACGATAAAAAATACTGGAGCACGATACTTTGTTTCTTTTATGGAGAATTGCTTTTTTATCTTTATTTACGTTTGTAGCCTTTATTGTGAAGTGACTAGCGAGTCTGGTAATTGTGCTGGGGGTTCCGAGTTCGATTTCTAGGGGGGCAAAATATGTTAGTAGAAAACATAAAAAAGTCAAATTCAAAACAGTACAAAGTTAATGAAATATTTTTAATCATAAACTTGCAAACGTTCATACATGTACATGTTTGTATACAGTGGTGGGATTTAGAACCGGTGCCTAAATTTTTTGGAGTTCGCCGAACCGGTCCTTAACCCTTTGTTTTCACACAATATTCTGATTGAGATCATATATGAAAAATAAGATAGTAAATAATAATAACAAAAAAAAGTTATTTTACTTAGTAAAAAAATATCGTAAAAGATTTACGCTTCAGCATTTGAAGCATTCTGTGAATGTTCTGTTTATGTGCAGAATAAAAAAATAAATAAATGAATAAATGTAAAAACCTATTTTAATAGGGAGGGGGGTAGAGGCTCGAGGGCGAACCGGTTCTTGAAAACTTTGAATCCCATCACTGTTTGTATATACTTATACATAAATATACATAAATATACATACCTTGTTTACGTTGGGAGCGGATAAGGATCAGAAGAAGAAGACAAATACGCACATATAATTTGAGCAGTAATATAGGACACCAATTTAGTTTTCAATGGAACGTACTGCCGTCTCACCAAATTATATTAGAACCACTACTTTGATACAAATGTCAATTTTAATAGAATATTCAATCGTCCATGTCTCAAAATTGAGTTAACATTTTGAGCTAAGCATAATCGTATTGGTCTAGAAATTGAAGTCAGCATAATCTTTAAACTGAGAGCTTTTAAAAGAAAATGAACCTCTAGTACTGTAAACATGTAATACATATTTTTATTTATAAATGAGAAAATATGGAGCTCTCAACAGATTGCGAAAAATGGTGAACGACGTAGATTGATGGTGGTGGAAATATGTATATTCTCCGTTCTAGATTTTTTGTTCTCTTGTTTCAGCGGCTACATAGAGTAAAATTCGAAATAATTTATTGTTTTTGCTGGCATAACAGATATAAAATATTTTCACCGGCTGTTATATTTAGGTAATATCACATTTCAGATGTACCTTGTTAAGATTTTTGATAGAAATAGCCGAATAAACAACCTATTTTTTTTCTTTACATTTTTTAAATTTTGTTTGTTTAATGTTTTTCCAGAAAACATTACATTATTATTAATTAACTAAATACTTCTTTTTATAAATATCATATTCTAATAACGTTGTACCTGTTGAAAAAATTATTGTACTTGGGGAGAGGGACTTACACTCAATATTTATGTATTTATAGTTCTTGATTAAGGATATATAAATAAGATCTTTTTTCTTCGTTCACTTTTTATTTTTAAAAAATTATGATTTACAAAATAAGTATTTTTAATTATTATTTTTTTTATTTAAAAAGAGAAATATTTTTTTTTTATTATTTACACAAGAATTTCATTTTCAAACTATTTCTGTGAGCCTAAGCGGCTCATTATTAAAAATAGGTATCAAATTGTGGTAGAGTGGTTTCGAACCGAGAAACTCTGACTTAAGAGTCCGGGACACTAACCACGGGACCACAACCCGACACCGATTTAAATTATTAAAAATCGATAACTACATTATATTAATAGTACGTAACATTAACTGATTTAGTATTAACTTTGTGGAATAACATGATGATTGAAATATAAAAATAAAACACTCAAAAAAGACCACTTTTGAGTTTATTTATGCAAATATTATTTTTGTAATTGGCCATTTTTACATTAAAACACTCAATAATGGTCTCATACAATTGTTTTATTTTTATATTGAAAATATAATATGTGTATTATTATTTTCAGTTTTTATAAGGTAGAAATGTATCGGTATAATTTAAGTAGGAAGTACATATCAATTTTGTATTTATTTTAAGGAAATATTTAAGCATCGTGTTGGTTTTTATTTATTAGAAGCAAATAAAAATATTATTTATAGCTTTGACCACCACAAGACAAATTTCCGAATGAACAGTTTATATTTACTGCAGTACGATACGATTACGTGTGTGTATGGATATAAATATAAGAATTAATCATATGTAGGTAACATACGTAAAAAATGGGTTTAACCATTCTATGCTCTAAATAGTGTAATATGTATCATCTATAAAAAATCAAAACTTAAACCTTATTCTGTAACAGATGTTTTGAGAACGTGAGTTTTATTTATAATTTATGCATGTAAAATGAAAGATTTTACCCTGTAATTTTATTGGAATTCTGCAACATGAGGCATCGTTTTAAATATTGCAAACCACTTAAAGAAGGAAGAAAATGGGATGCCTAACGTATGAATTTTAAACCAAATCTCTTATTCTGAGTCAGAAATAATGAGGTTGAGGTTTTATTCTTTTTCGGAACGTTTTGAAGTTCATCGCTCCTAAATAATATTAAAGATTCACTTTCCTCGCAGGAAGCTGTTAACATTGCATTCAGGTAAATCTCGCGTGCTAACCCGATCACCATGCTGCTAAGATATTTTTCCTGTGAACACCTATCACGATAAAGCGCTGCATTTATGAGTCAATGATACACAATATTCAAACCTCAATTTCTCAGGAAAAGAGTATTCGTTTCGCAATAAAACTTTTGGATTAAAACTTGATTTATTCTTCCATGAATACCGTGAGCACTTTGGTGGATTTAGTAGATGTGAGTCGTTCATGAAGGACCGGATCTTAATAATCCGTTCATATACATATGTATAATACATTGATTAAATAACCGATTTATGTACTCGTATATTACATGAAATAATAATATGAACATATCTACATACTACACATCTTATATCGGGTTGTGGTCCCGTGGTTAGTTTTGCAGACTCCAAGTCATGTTCTTTGTTTCTTGGTTCAAACCCACTCTACCATAATTTGATACCTTTTTCGAATAACAAACCGCTTAGGCCTACAGAAATGGTATGAAATTGATGTATTTTTGTGTAAAAACAAAAATATTGCCCTTTGAATAAAAAAAAATCTTCTAAATCAACGAGCAAGGAATTGATTTTAAAAGACAAAAGAAAAACCCTGTAAATACCAGACTTCCATATTCTTCTTCATGCATATTGACATGTAAAAATTTCAAAATAACTCCTAACTGGAGAAACCCAGATTTGTGAACAAGTATTTGGACATTCTCAAAATGCTGTAAATAAATATTCTTCATTTATTTTTTATCGATTTTTCACGTCCTTAAGTTATTTTAGTAATCTTGATAAATTGTTGACTTGTAAAAATAAGACTTGTTTTTTTTTTCAGGTATGTAAACCAAGCAGTAAATTGCAGTTGTTTGAGCAAATGATGTTTGTAAGTACTCAATACAATATTTGTAATAAAGCTTAAGTTCTTGCCTAATTTTTAATACGAGTATTTATTACCACATTGTATAATAGTGTATTAATCTACTAACTCCGTGACTTTTAAATTATGTGTTTATATTTGATCATTTTTTACGAAATTCGCGTTTTCTTCATATTTAATTGCATTAAGTTATGAAGTGGAAGTAGGTAAATGCTTCACGTTGGCAGAACTGTTCGTAGGAGATCTCGCGTAAGAGGCTGGGTTTAAAATCTACATAATTTTTGTATTGAAATACCAACTCTCTGCTAACGCTAATTTTTATGGGGAGTGATCAAATTACTTGAAAATTTACGTGTGATTTTAGTAAACTCTTTAAAAAAAATAATTTAAACAAAAAAAAATTGTTAAAAACTTTGAGAGATTTTATAGGCAATGGACCCTTCTATTTCCTGGTCGTAACTCTCGCGAAGCTGTTTTTTCTCCCTCAAAAGTTCTTGGTAGCTGATGTCATTTTAAAAGTCATTTGAATAAAATAAATAACGTTTAAAATGCATTAAAGTATAAATATTGAAAAATCTAAAATTATTAATGTGATAATGCTAAAACCTACCTCCCAGTTGTCTATGTTCTCACTGATAAAAAATAAGAAACTGCTTCTACTCCAATCTCACTCTTTATGTTCCCAGGGTAACAACCTTCAAATTTAGGCTAAGAATCATATATGGTGTTTAATAATGACATTGATTTCAAAGCACATGTCACTATTGGCTAAAAAAAACAGTGTTTTGATAAAGTTAGATAAAAAATGTTAATCCACCTAGCAATTTATCTTAACATCGTTTATAATTCACAGTATACTTTTTTTTTGCAACTCTTTCAATCGTCTTTATTGTTTGCTGTCACCAGCTATTAATTAATTGCCCCTTAGGGCTTTAAATGTTGGAGCTAATAACAGAATAATTGACAACAACAAAAATGCGAGCTGTAAAAAATCTTAAGTCTCTTTAACCAATATTTAGAATTTTCTTTGCAAAATTACGTTGATCCAAATCTGTATTTATATTTCATGAATTTATACTACTCTTATGAAGTCACTTCGGATACTATAATTTGTTTTAGAAGTTCTACGGTTCACTTAAAGTATCGAAAAAAATACGAATTGATTTATCTAAAAATAACTTCTCAAGAACTTTCTGGAATTCCTGGTTTCATTTCGTTCCCAGATATCCAATACATCCCATACTTGGGGCTAAGCCTTGTATTTACAAAGAACTCAAACCAAACAACAATATACACACCTCAGAATAATTATATACCCTACGACTTCATACAGCCTCCGACGAAACGAGATTTCTAATATCTTGTAACCTAATATCTTTTCTCACAAAAAACTTTTGTTTTCTCAAAACTTTAGATTGATTTTTAGGCTTCTAGAGCACAGATTCCCAAAATAGACGGTGCTGCCTCCCGCGAGGGATGGAGAGATCATCTAGAGGAAGAGTCCCCAAACTTTTTCATGCTGGGAAGATGTTTTCAATCTTTAGTCTTCTCGCGATTGACCGTTAATATGAATCTTATAAGTACATACTTGAGGCCTTAGGAGAGAAAGGACAGCTGGAAAGTGGGAAATATGTTTATGTTCCTCTACCTTTTCCTTATTATCCAGGCAATTTACTTCCCCTCAACAACTGAAAATTTTGGCAGGGGACAGACACTAAGCCAGAAAAGTTTGGGAACCAGAGCTACCATAACCAGTCTAATGATACGTTTATATTACATCTACATTTCTTTGCAAATGATACACGTAGTAAAAACAACAAAAACAATTAATTTGTAATATTTTTATTATTATTATTTGTTCATCATTATCAGACAATATATCAATATAGATCATATAGTAGTATAATCAGTATGTATCACACTCGTCGTATCAATTAAGACACCTATGATGTATAACAATTAATTCCTTGATCTTCAAAACGGTTAATATCATTTCATTAGTTTCTTTGTTCATTATTTGTGTTAAAAAATTATGTCGTTCTTACAAAACACGCAAAGAACAAGTTTTGGTTCAAACGGTTGTTTTACTAAAATATAAACAAGTCCCCTTTTATAAAAAAGCAATTCAACCAAGAGTTTGTGCTTTGGAAACGACGTGTTTCAGACTACGAATTCGATCTTAGAACCTTGAAATCGAAATTCGTTAAGATCAGAATATATTTGTTACTCTTCTTGATGATCCGATAGCTATCAACGTGGATATTTATTTATTGAATGTCTACTCAAATAATATGGGAATTCCATTTGCGTCAATAATATGTGACCAACCATACAAAATGTATTAAAAACAGTTTTATAACAAGATATCCTGTAAGGGCCTTTGAGGTTGTATTTTACGAAAATGGCGCTATATTTACAAATTATCTTAATTTATTATTATTTGTTATTATTTTTAACTGTTTTATAACTTCTATTACACAAATCTTCTATCAAGCAATTATACTTTCTGCAACTTGAGCTGACTGAGAATTGATTTTTACTACCGTTTAGTATCGTTTTACTAACATACAGTTTTATTGCGATAAATTGATTTAAAAAAAAAAACACCTCTTTGAATAGCTGAATTATATTACATGTCTAGTTATTGAGTTGCCTGTTTTTACTATTATGTAAGGTGGCACGTATTTTGAAGCTTCAATCAAATTTCATTTTAATTATTGTTTTGGCATTAACTTTGTGGTAAGACATGATGAAATTGTTAATGAAAACACTTGTTTTTTACGACTTATATTTAATATTTTTTTACGTCTAATACCGGAAGCTACAAATGCTTCCGTCTTCGGGTCTGAATATTAACATTTAAACATTAGTTTATATTCAGACCCGAAGATAGTAGCATCTGTAGCTTCCAAAACTAGTCGTTCAAATAAATATAACTCAAGTGGTAAAAAACAAGTATTTTCATTTACAATTTCATAAAATTTTTATTATTTTATAACATCAAAAAATTTGGTACAATGGTAAAATTTTGAGAATGAGTAAAAAAACTATTTGCATAAAGTACATGTATACTTCCATTATATAATTTTAAATTTGTGATATTTGAAACTCTTGTTGATTTAATGTATGAATTACGTAAAAAGTTAAATGTTAAATATTGGAAAGTGCCAAATCTATTCACAGTGCTGCAATGAATTTATTATCAATGACATTTTAAGAATGTATCTTTGTCACTAATGAGAAAAAATCTCGATTAAAATAAGCGCGTACTATACAGTGTTCTAGGTAATTTTTTGAGATTGTCCCATTTCAACCATAGTCCTGAAATAAGATATAATATCGGGACAATTGATTTTATGGGTTCTTGCTATATTATTATGTTTTGTCTTGTATTTTATTCTGCAATCAGTGTGCATGTAATCATTTTTAAAATAGTATTTTCCTCATATTGGTAAGTATGATATATAATCCGGAAAGCATATGTTGTCTTCTTTTTCTTCGGCTTAGAATTACGATACTTCAGCTCAGAAATTCTCCACCTCGATAGCTGGGGCTATCTTTTCCCTTTTTTCTTTTGAATTTTGAATTTCTCTTTTATTTTTTCATAATAATTATATACAAGGGTATTATTTATTGATTCGGCATTAACTTTGTGGAATGACACATTGATTTTTTTTTAAATTAAACACATGTATAATACCACATAGTATTTCATTACGCACGACTAGTTTCAAAAACTGTAGATAAAAACAGATGTGTTTATCTACAGGCGAAAAGTAAAAACTAAGTATTTTTTTTAAATAAAATAATAATATTAAAAATAAACAAGAGTTTCTAACTCTTAATAATACAATTATAATCAATAAATATAATAATGAGTCCGTTCGTTAGATTGTGTATTATGATAAAGCTGATCTGACGATACTGTAGAATTGCCGGCACCAAACCTGACCTTCCATCTCGATTACTCTCTCTGTTCTCTCAGCAACCCCATCTTCTATTTCATTAACTGTTCTCGTTCTTCTTGACACTTTCACAAGATACTATGCTACTTTGTATGCTCTTATGCTTTAGTCCTACGTCCATTTTACTTAGCTGGATGCTCACTCTTCTGCACTCCAATTCCAGCTCATATCTTTCTCTTTCCAATATATGGCACCGCCACATCACATCTATCTTTTGTTTTAAGATTTACCTTCAAGTTGAATACAGAATACAGGCTAAATCATAAAGAAAATTATATTTTTTCACGACTGTGCTATATTTTTTATCAAAAGGGAAAGCACTATAAAACAATAATACAAAGATACAAACAGGGTTATTTTTTTCATAAAATGAGGTGGAACGTAGTTCCGGCACTTTTTTCACGGAAGTTTTTTTTTTAATTTTCAAAATCAATTGGACGAAACAATGTTTGTGCTAACGTAATTACAATCAATATTTATATAATTCGTCAAAATGATCAAATATGGTATTATAATGAATATTTAAATTTTATTTGAATATTTTTTGTAGTGAATTCCGGAATCTTTTCTGGGAGTTTATAAGTAAGTTCCGCGACATTTTTTGTTAAAAATAACCCTGGAAACACGTGAAGGGACCAAATCAGTTTTTACTTTGCACTTTTTTTCACGTTTTTCCATTATCTATTCATTGACCTTGTGACTTTGGCTTTGGGAGGTCCCAGAACCCTTATTTCTATTTACTTTAACGACCAAAACGAGTTAAACAATTTATCAGTGTACTTATTTGATAGATAAGTTTAGAAAAACATAATTTACAAATTCACTCCGTTCGATATGAATTTAATTTGATAGGTTTTCCGGTTTATTTTTGAAGAAACATGGTAATCCTGTTTTGCAACAATATAATGAAACGCACTGGTTACAGACCTCTGACCTATTGATATATTTTCGTATTTGTACACACGTATATTTTTATAAACTATCCGATAAAACAAACGGGAAAACCCAAGCGCTTCTTGATATGTATAATTATTATTTAGTTTATGTGTACGTATATTAATACAATATAAACGTTTGAGTATTCAATTCATGTAAATTAATGCGAAATCTTTTAATGTTTTCTACTGATAAAATACTCTTTCATATATGCAGTGCTAAAAGTATAGGTAACCAGTATGAACACATTTCATTTCGTATTTCATATTTCACTAATGTTAATAAATGTGTGTGTGTGTGTGTGTATGTATGTGTGTGTGTGTGTGTGTGTGTGTGTGTGTGTGTGTGTGTGTGTGTGTGTGTGTGTGTGTGTGTGTGTGTGTGTGTGTATGTGTGCGCGTGTGTTTAGGGGTACTTATCATTCTTATGCATCACTTATAAACTATTTTGAAATTGAGATGCAATTTTATCTGAATCCTGTCAGCATGATTCAAACATTACAGAATACAATAAAAAAGCTTTGCTATCTTAAGTATACGCACACGGAATCTCATACATGAAAACAAAACGTGCTAACCACTACGCTACAGAGACTAAGTTGTAGAAATGATAAATAAAAATACTACGAGATACTCCTGTTAAATAATATACTGGGAAATCACTTATTATGTTGATTTTCAAATTAAAATTACTTTCTTTGAGGTTCGTATATTTGATTCTTTTAGTCTCACTTGTGATTTAGAATTTTTTAGAATTCTTCTTTTAGAATTGGCAATATTCAAATTACTTTCTTTGAGGTTCGTATATTTGATTCTTTTAGTCTCACTTGTGATTTAGAATTTTTTAGAATTCTTTTTTTAGAATTGGCAATATTCAAACTGACCTTCATGTGTCAAAACGAATCATATTTTGAGATTTTTGAAGCTGAAATATTCCCTTCAATCTAGTATACTTGTGTCACTGTCACCCTGTGTCTGTCGGTCATTGTGTCTCCTGAACCCCAATCAATGTCTCTCATCCCCTTCAGTACGTTTCACAGACCCTTTTAAATTTCCAAAATATATTCAAATATTCATCCCAAACCATGATGTTTCATAGAACTAACTTCATATTCTATACATAATATAAACGATAACGTAAAATAATTTGAGCTTTTCATTTTATATCATTTAAGTTTTCGATAAACTTTTAATCTATGTAAACCAATAAGGATATCAAATGCATCATGTTGCGAAATTTAAACTATTTGTCTCATATTATGTTGGTCAGAATATACAGAAATTACTTAATTATCATGCTGCCATCAAAACAATTATTATTATTAAAATGCATTTTATGTTACTTTTATTTTCAGATTCACATATACTTTTTACAAATCTCTTACAATATATCGATAATTTACTAAATATTTTGAGAGATACTCGCAGGTACTTGAAAAAAGTATCTAATATACTTATAAACTAATCCAACAGTTTGATAGCTTCGCTATATGAAAATAATACGTCTGCTTTGTTTTTTAGGACGTTGTTGTTTTCCTGAGGGATATGATTGGTAATTTTAATAATAAATTTACATGGACGAGAGCGACCTACCTACAATCATAAACTTAAATAAAATATGAAAAATATATTTCTAGTGTTTCTCAAGTATTTGAATATAATTCAGGATTCGGACCTCACATACAAATGAAAGAGTTTCTGCTTAATATAAAGGTTCATCATCCCAGATGTCTCTAGTGAAGTCTAATGAAGTCAAGCACTGTGTTTCGAGTTTAATCAATATATTTAGAAGTTTCAAGAATTTTAATAGTGTGGTTTTCAATCATTCGTAAAGTGATCACCAAAACCAGCCTATGACGCTCGTAAGCCCTATAAATGCCCAGACTTCTATATTCTTCTTCATCTATGGTGATTTGTCAAAAAATAATGTAAAAAAAAACTTATTGAATGTTAATATTATCCTTGATCTTGATTGTTGTTTCGTTAATAATACATAGCTATTTGTTTAGTGTGAAATCTGCATAAGGAATCTGTGATGTCTTCAACCCACGCGTTTGATCTGCTATAGGAACACATAGGTTCAAGAAGTAATTTGAAATGGTAATACTGAAAACGTTTCATATTTCGATGTGAGGGAAGTCACTTAGTATCTTTGTAATTTCAATATAACATCCCACATATTATCACTCTCTTGATTTGCTGCGTTCAACAAAAAATAGGAAGGCACCTTTATTTTTGCATGTAACATTATAATTTAAAATTATTTCACCTACTGAAAAGGTTTGAGAATATTATGCTGAAAATACACCCAATATCAGGTCATGGACCTTGTAAATAACATACCTCCATATTCCGCCTCAATACACAATTCATCAATGTAAAGATATCAATACGAAGAAAAAATACGATACTAATAGCTCCTTAGTGGAATGAAGTCTAACATTTCGCTCACTTCTTTCAACAACGTCAAATATAAAAAAACTTGATTTTTCAGAAGATCGTTTTTAAAGTTTAAAAATATAATAATATGTATTAAAAATAAATATCAAGCAACTTATTGAACTTTTTACTGTGCAACAGATCTTTTTAGGTAAAACCTGAATGTTTTTTTTTAAATTCTCTTCTTTTTCTTAAAGATTTTCAGAAAGGGTCGGGTATTGGGGTGAAAATTTTATCGTTAATCAATACTTAACGATTACATTATTAAAAAAACATTTAAAATGGTCTCTGCTTAACAAAAAGCTTACTCAAATCATCCATTGATACTGGACGCGAACTCGCACATGAAGTATATCATATTATATCAACTATATCATATTTATTAAAATAACTTCTTAAATTTGATTAGTGTGGTTGTCAACAATGGTTAGAAATGGTGAGTGTTACACGTGTGTAAAGTGATCACTTAAACCAGCCTTTGACAATCGTCAGCCCCGTAAATGCCCAGACTTCCATATTCTTCTTCATCTTTGATGAGATGTCAAAAAATAAAAACCTCATGGATTCTCATTATTTATTTTTATGGGAAAAATATAACAGAATTGCTCTTGTAAACGATTCAACTAATACGTTTCCTGCCAGAATGAAAACAAAGTTGTATATTTCAATGTATTTAACTAGCATTTAACATGACGCAACTGTATAATTTATTCAGTTCCAGGTTTCAAAGTTTCGCCCTATCAACAGAGGGCATTTACAATTCATTGGCTTTGCCCGGACTTCGGTAGTAGAAATTAAACAACTGTAGGCAATTTGTGTACTTCAACATACAAATATAGTTAGCGATACTAGAACGCACAACTCTCTGACGCATTTATATGTGACTCATATCTGACATGACCTTTTTTGCTGAGTCATGCTCAATAATAAAAATTCTGTCGCGTCTGGACATTTTTTAGAAAAATTTACAATTTCTACATTTAACGTGTTTTTTTTTTGGGTCGAGTAATTTCAAACTTGTTTTTTTTTGGAGAACATATTTTGAACAATTGAAATACTGTTTTCTGTTTGCACTTTCGGCTTTGTGAGTGGAATGGGATCCGGAGAGGGTGAAAGAGAGACAAATAGAGAGAGAGAGACATTCGGTCAAAAATTTTAAGTCACTTCATCGACAGCATATATGGGGAATATTTTCCATAAAAAATCTATATGTTGGTAGGTGAGTAGGAATGATTCTTAATATTTTTATTATTACTATTAATTTTGAATCAGACACTGGATTGTTCATATATATATATATATATATATATATATATATATATATATATATATATATATATATATATATATATATATATATATATATATATATATATATATATATATATATATATATATATATATATATATATATATATATATATATATATATATATATATATATATATATATATATATATATATATATATATATATATATATATATATATATATATATATATATATATATATATATATATATATATATATATATATATATATATATATATATATATATATATATATATATATATATATATATATATATATATATATATATATATATATATATATATATATATATATATATATATATATATATATATATATATATATATATATATATATATATATATATATATATATATATATATATATATATATATATATATATATATACACATATGTTTATCCTCAATTCATCTTTCATTCTCTTATATAAATAATTACAACTGTCTCTTCGAAATAAAAGCTTTCTGAATCCAACAATGATAGTTGTTGTGACTTAATATGTACTGTGTCATGAGATCAATCATACATTTATGTAGGAGTTAAAAAAATTGCAGAATTGTGATCAATCATGGGTAGAATAGTGAATGTTGCACGTTTGTAAAATGATCATTTAACCTGCCTATGACAAGTCATAAGCCCAGACTTCCATATTCATTCCCATATTTGTTGAAATATCAAAAATATGTAGAAATAACTACTAAGTGGAGAAAACCCAGATTTGTGAACAAGTATTTGGACACACTCAAAAGCTGTGATTTAACTAAGAGTTTCCGAAAATAAACGTAGTTACTCGGATTTATTTTTTAAGACTACGATATGTTCCATGTATATAAGTTAAAGATAGATGTCTTTAGAAAGTAGGATGTAGGATGGTACATGCCGAATGGGAATAATGCTGTGATCTTCATGTCGCTACGAGTACAGTTAGTTCCGCATCACATAACATTGCTCGATGATTTTGACACACCACGCATCATTGTTGTATATTACACAATACAAACGTTTATGCATTTATATTTGTAAATATGTGTGTGTGTGTGTGTGTGTGTGTCGGTCCTCCCAAAATCACTAACCAAATCGGCTTTTGTGCATCTTGTTCGTCATGCATAACATTAAACATTAAATATATCATGCATAAGTACATTTTCAGTGTGTCCAAATACTTGTTCACAATTCTGGATTCTCTTCGCTTAGGTATAACTCCTAAGCGAAGAGCTTAGGTATAAGCTCCTTTTACATTTTTTTTGACATCTCTACTAAGATGAATAGGAATATGGATGTCTAATTATTAACAAGGTTTTAATAGGCTGTCATAGGCTGGTTAAAAAATCACTTTACCCACGTGTAACATTCATCCATGATTGACAACCACCCATGATTGACAACCACACTATTAAAATTTTGACGTCATACATATATGATCCATCCCATGACGTTCCGCGATAGAGTTCAAAACAGCCATCTTTGACTGGATTCAGAAAGCTTTTATTTAGTAGAGACTCTTTTATTTATTAGAGATCCGAACCTGAGAAACGCGTAAAAATCTGTTTATTTTCATTTTTTATGTAGCTATTTGGACCAGTTTTTTTAATTTACAACATTTTGAATGTGTTTAAATACTTGTCAAAAATGTATAATAATCCCGATATGGAGAAAACCAGATTTGTGAAAAAGTATCTGGACACACTCAAAATATTTTTAACTGTTTTTTTTTAAATAATTGAATGTAATCGCAGGAATAGAATATGCCAATTTCCTTTTAGCTGGAATGCAAAAAATAAATAGATACTCTTTTTAACTTAATCCATTATCCCTCGCAATTCCGTCTGAGGACTTCTTAGCAAAACGCTTCCTTCCGGCTATTGTGTTTGCCTAGCGATACGTACAACTTTTTCAAGTTTAATGGACTCGGAAAACAAAGACCTTTAATTCATCACACTTAAGATTAATTAATATCAAGTGTTTTAATCAAATTCTCTGTTTTGTTCTTGTACGGCAATTAATCATAATAAAACTTCGTGTTTGATTCTTCATTCATTATTCATCACCTGATAATTACATTCGAATACATTCATAAAAAAATCTATTGTATTTGTGCATTCGTGAACGCCTCTCGATAAGTATTTTGACAATTAAAACCTGCGTAACTGTTGAAAAAGATAAGCAATTTAAATTTTCCTTGTAAACATTTTGTAATTAATTTTACAATATGTAGATTAATTTATTTTGAACTTGAAAATACCAATTTAAGGACACATTTTTTTAGTGAATTGACAACTACATTTTATATGTATTTTATTCAACTTCAGCTAAAAAAAAACAAATATACGCATTGAATACAACAAATATCACATATAATTAATTAGTGAATAAAAATCAAAATAAGAGTTCAGATAACAATGAAATGGTTTATTATATTTTGCGACAACTGTTTCGCCTTAGGTGGGAATTTTATATATATATATTTATATATATATATATATATATATATATATATATATATATATATATATATATATATATATATATATATATATATATATATATATATATATATATATATATATATATATATATATATATATATATATATATATATATATATATATATATATATATATATATATATATATATATATATATATATATATATATATATATATATATATATATATATATATATATATATATATATATATATATATATATATATATATATATATATATATATATATATGGAGTACATTATCGTATGTATTGCAGTGGTGAAAGGGATTTTGACTGATAAGTACCACAAACCACAACACGGTGTTTCAACTAGTATTCTTTAACCACCAATAATCTCTACGTGAGACACACACACATATAATAAATATATATATATATATATATATATATATATATATATATATATATATATATATATATATATATATATATATATATATATATATATTATATGTGTGTGTGTCTCACGTAGAGATTATTGGTGGTTTAAGAATACTAGTTGAAACACCGTGTTGTGGTTTGTGGTACTTATCAGTCAAAATCCCTTTCTCCACTGCAATACATACGATAATGTACTCCTATCTATTTGTGGAGTATTTTTTCCATATCAAATATATCTTTCAAAAAGAGGCATACATTGATATGTTTAATTCGAATTTTGGTTATTGGTAATATACGGGTTTGCAACATAGTAATTTCAAATGCTTCCTTGTTATATTTCGAAAGGTTTTTACAACGAAATTTTAAATTCATGTAGTATTCATTAATTCTACGAATATTCAGTAAAATTATGATTTATTGAATATTATTTTTTTATATTATTTTTCGTCATCTCATCAAAGATGAAGAAGAATATGGAAGTCTGGGCATTTACGGGGCTGACGACCGTCATAGGCTGGTTTAAGTGATCACTTTACACACGTGTAACATTCACCAATTCTACCCATTATTGACAACCACACTACTCAAATTCTTGGAAGTTCTATATTTATGAACCAATTTAGAAAACTTGTTCATGAATCACTAGAACTTCACTAGAGACATCTATTGGTGAGATGTAAAGAAGCTATGCAAATGCCCAGACTTCCATATTCTTCTTCATGTTTGATGAGATGACAAAAAATAATATGAAAATAACTCCTGTAATTGGAGATACTCCAGATTTTGTAAACAAGTATTTGGACACACTCAAAATGTTGTAAATTTATTGAATATATAATATTATCTTATTGATACTTAAGTATGTGTTACATTATTGATTCATAATATAACTATTAAATGAAAAGTAAAAATATTAATAGTTAATTTATATGGCGCCGTTTTCGTAAAAATCACTTCTAGAGCGCTTTACTTTTTAGGTATTTTATTTTCACATTTAGATAGTTATGCGATACATCCATGTGAATGATGTGTGTGTTGTGTATGTGTGTGTGTGTGTGTATAAAGGGATAAAATTTGATCCTGTTAACACAGCAAGGACAAACATACATGTAAAATTACTGAAAAGGATATCCTCAACGTAATGTAAAATCATTTCAAACAATTATGTATGATGAATATTAGTATAGTTTTACGTGTGGCTGAATATTTTATTTCAAGTCATGACACCGTGGGAACTTTTTCTAGCCAGTTTTTACGTTTACGTATTTTAATAAGATAAAGTTTATAATTTATGTTTTGGTACTTCATTATAATAAAGTCAATTATATTTTAAGATAAGTTAGATAGGATTATAGGTATAATATATAAAATTCTTGATGAAATGTTATATTAATGCATTAATTATTAGTTGATTTTTTTTAGTATACTAAGTTGTATTTTACTGTTAAAAAACACATACAAATTAGTATTATTAGTTATGGCATTTTCAAAGGAATCTGTGTTTGATTTAACAACTAATAAATAAATAAAAATGGAGTTCTACAAATTAAACGCCAAATCAATAAATATATACAATAATGTTATTATATCTGGCCATGCGTTGCTATGGCTCAGTCTGTTAAAATGAAAGAAATAAAATAGAGAGCACACATTTCTTACACATTAAATATCACAATGATTGAGCGGCAATGACAACATCAAAAATCTATGAAACACCAATCCAATTAAAAACATTGAAAACGCAAAGCGACAGCAGTTGTTAAGAAGCACGCCGTCCTTTATGAGCCATTTTTTATGATGCCGTGACGTTCAACCGATGGCGCTACCATTGGGTAAAGAAATGTGTAACTTTTACAGGAAAAAAAACACATTGATTACGCTTGTATTTTAATGGAACGTTGTCAAATTTTTAAGGGGGTTTGAGAGTTACTTTTTGATTTTTAACCAACATTTTTTAACATTTTATTTATAAATAATGTAGCATGTATTATTGAAAGGTATTTTCTAGATCACTTTACTAATATATACGTACGATATATTCATATTTTAAACGATATTTTTAGCGTATTTCAATCGTTCAAAATATTTGAGTATTTCAATCGTTCAAAATATTTGATTTTAACCCACAAGTTTAAATCTTGTATTTGTGTTTTTATATCTCCCATTTGTGGTGTGTGTGTTGGTTTCGGCTGTAATAACGTTTTACGAAACTTGACAGTTTGACGGTAATTTGAAATTTGAAATATGAAATGTAAAACCTTCCTGTCAAATAATAATTGGAAATTCGATAAATAAGGTTATAAAACCATGGGTTCAAAATTATCACGTAAATCAGTTGATGAAATGTTTATTATATATAAATCGAATCGACAAAACTTCTCGCTGTAATCTACAATTGAACGGAGTCAGAAATCATTAAGTCTGTTATCAATTTCTCCCTACAGATACTACCCCAATCTGATCTCACGGACAAGACGAGCTTATCAAAGTTGTCAATCTTCTGGCGTCTGCGCTTGATACATTTACCATAGTTGGACACGTCATGTAAAGTTGGTTTGTCTAAATGATTATTTTAAAAATATTACGTATCTCATGTTTTATGAAGCTACACCAAGATGTCAGGAGCTTGGTCCACTCCATTTTTCTCTATGCTGCTGAAACATGGGCCATAAAATCAGCAGAAAGGAGAAAAATTGATGCCTTCGAAATGTGGTGTTGGAGGCGCATGCTCCGAATTCCATGGACAGATAGACGCACCAATGAGTCCATTCGCCAGGAACTACGCTTGGATGGCTTGACTCTGGCCAATGTCTGTACCCGACGGATTCTCCAGTTCTTTGGAGTCGTTGCGCGTGGCAACGAGGATAGTCTGGAACGACTAGTTGTCGAGAAGGAAGGAAGGAAAGGAAGATCCTCACTCGATGGACCGATCAAATTAAGGCAGCAGCAGGCATCTCGGTGGTTGGAGCGCTACGTGCAGTGCAGTCAAGGGATAACTGGTGAAGAGTAATTGCTTCTGCAAGGGTCACAACCCTCAGCAATGAGGAATAAGACAGAGAAGAAGTTTTACTATTAGCATGACTGAATAACACGATCTTTTTCAAGTATACCGCATGCTTTTTCAAAAATAATGTTATAGTGTTATTGTTCATTTGTAATATATCGTTAAATATTGTTATATAGGGGTAGATGAATTTATTTAGATTTGAATCTCTAAAAGTTTCAACCATGAAATTCTTACTCTCCAATATGGAATACAAAAAAGATGGTCCGACGACATTGTCGCTGTGGGGGGCAAAAACTGTCTGCAAGCAGCAACCAACCAGAGGATATTGAATGAAGGAGAAGAGGCCTATATCCAGCAGTGAATGTGACGAAGAAGAAGAAGTGTGAACAATGTAGATTTTGGATGCAATTTGTTCCCATATTCAAAAATGTTTCGATTTTTCTCTACTTAAGTTTGTTGCTTTAATAAATGCTTAAAAAATAAACTAGGTATTCAAAAACAAACAAAAAACTTGCTAGAGACCAGTGACTTCTCACTTACAACACAAATGGAACAACAAAAAAATGTAGTGGAATGCAAAATTAACATCGAATGTAGTTAACCGTGAGTATACGGGTATGTGGTTGGAGTCAATTATTTTTTTCTGCATAGCAGTAAAATTTGCAAATTACGTGTCCACCAAATTGCAGGTTAACAGCCAGAAAAGTTAATTGGACCTGTCTCAAAGTGCTCACATGTTCACACCATGTTATTATTACACTTGTTTAACAAGTAGCACAGGAGTATCTCATACCTCATCACATATGTATTTTTTATACGTTGATTTTTATGTTAATATCTATCATCAGCCATGATATTATGAGATAAGTGATACCATAGATACAATCTGAATGTCAGTAAAAAATGCTTACGATGTTTAAAAAAACCATCAAATAACCATAATATCATATTGATTTTTATGAGGAAATAATAATTCATTATTATTTTTAGACATCTCATCAAAGATGAAGAAGAATATAGAACTCTGGGCATTTACGTAGCTGACGACCGTCATAGGCTGGTTAACACACGTGCAACATTCACTAATACTACATATTATTGACAACCACACTACACAAATTCTTGGAAGTTCTATATATATGAACTAATTTAGAAACATTATTCTTGAATCACTAAGGACTTCACTAGAGACATCTATTGGTGAGATGAAAAATCGTGATCCAGATTTTGTGAACAAGTATTTGGACACACTCAAAATGTTGTAAATAATTCATTATCATTCATCTACAACATTTTGAGTATGTCCAAATACTTGTTACAAATGCCAAATACAAATCTGGATTATCTCCAATAGGGAGTTATTTTTATATTATTTTTTGACATCTCAACATAGATATAGTAAATAGTCATATTACAATAATTGGTAGAATTGGTGAATGTTACACGTGTGCAAAGTAATCACTTAAATCAGCCTATGACGGTCATAAGTGCTGTAAATGCCCAGACTTCCATATTCTTCTTCATCTATATTGAGATAAATATAATCATTCATCTATATCTGCTCCCTATATGGAACATATAGAGTCCACAAACTGCTACCAGGCTTTTCTTTCGACTGCTATCTCTCATCCTACGAAGTCAAGTCCACATTGTCAATTGTCAGCAGTAGATGTCCTGAGCGGCGGGAACCTGATGCCTTGTAAAAGAGGCAAGCTTAAGGCTCTCGGGAGGCATGCGAAGCACGTGGCCTAGTCTACTAAATCACCTTTCTTGGCGACAGTTGTGACCATGGGTTCTGAGTCTTACGCCGTATTTCCTCATTCCTCACGAAGTCAAACCATCACACCTAAATTCGACGTAGGCATCTTTTATAATGGCTATGAAATGGTTGCTCTGGCCCTTGTAAGATGTCATGACTCATAGGTGTATGTGAGAATAATACCCAATAAATATTCAAAAAAAACCTTATTTCATTTTATTGATACAAAAAAGATGAAGAAAAAATGACGTAATGAATATAATGTAAAATCAAATTAAAGTCTCTTAACAAATGATTTTAAGATTGTAACTTTGTTTTATTCTAAGGTTGTTTCGTAGTTTGAGGTTGAGTGAATTAAAAATTCATGTTAATTTGTACAACTTTTGAAATACAGTACAAAATTACTAGTTTTAATTATACCGTTACATTCATCAATTAGTTGCATTGAGCAGCGACAAAGCATTTCTACTCATAAAGTATGTTAAGTACTGAATCGCCAAAATAACCGCATTATTTAATATGATATCATTCAAGTACCTTCGGAAAAGTGTAATTAAGTCTCGTTGAATGTAATTTCCGTAGTAGGTTTATTTGCAATTACCCTAATAGTGAATGCACCAATTCTACATATCAAATTCACATATTTGATCAGCTTCGGTATAACATACGAGTATGCTGGTTACTCCATAATACGTTTTTGACTGCAATTTTCGTATCCCCCTGAGAACGTCATAATGTAAGCGTTTAAATAAAAATAACCAGCACTCACATATTTAAAATAAAAAATACATATACCTGTATTTTAACATACAGGAATAACTGAAACTCTTTCTTTTGTCGACCTATAAGGAATACTTCATTGAAAATTGTTTAAATATTGTATGGGAATATATGAACTTGAATTATCATTGGAAACCCTTGAATATATTTGAATCGTTTTTTGTTCCCATATTGAAATAGTACGTTCAGCTATATTTTTGAATACATACAATAATAGGTTTCATTAAAATATTTTAAATTGTAATAAAAGTGTAATTTTATTCCATTAAGCCATACAAAAAATTTGTTTTAAAAGATTTACTAAAATCAAATTGTTTGTTACTTAGATCGTGTGAATTGTGAGCCTGTAAAGGAACTTTAAATTCCTGAAAATTGATTCATAATTTACTTCAAATGTACATATGTATTATATATTGAATGAGTGTTAAAAGCCGTAAAAAGTCGTACTTCTTTAAGAATTTAAATCAGGTTAAAAAAGTAAAATAAAATAATAATTAATATTATAATGTAAATTTCAAAATCACCATAAATTTACAGTGATTTTAAAACAAAGATACATTTTAATTATAAAATGTAGAATCTCAAAGTTGGTGCTTCAAATATAAATTTCAGTTGATATGTTTAAATTGGCTTTTTTGTTGTGGGCCATAACGCAAGTGTGCAGAGTGCATGAATGCACTATTGCACAAATCGAGTGCATCAGAGTCATGCGCTATACTCTCCAAATACAATGGAATTGATTGGATACATTATATTGAATATATCGTTATTTTCTCTGCTATTATCTCACTCCAGTGAGTTTTTGGTATAATACATTTCACAAAAGGAATGTTAATCAACAATTGTTATTTTATGTTTTATGAATGCTACAAATAGTGTGTATTATATATATATATATATATATATATATATATATATATATATATATATATATATATATATATATATATATATATATATATATATATATATATATATATATATATATATATATATATATATATATATATATATATATATACATATATATATATATATATATATATATATATATATATATATATATATATATATATATATATATATATATATATATATATATATATATATATATATATATATATATATATGTATATATACATATATATAAATTAACCCTAATTCGCACCCGATGGTGCATAGGGCACTGCATCATATAAATACAATGTTATCTTGATCGTTAACACACGAAGAAAAGGTGATCAACCCTCTGCTTCAGGAATCAGTCCAGGGTAAATTGAATAAATACTAAATATTACGGTGAAAAAATTATGTTGACTATTACACTATTCATCTTTTTCTCTTCATTGCATTCCTCTCTTAGACTCCAAACCTTACCACTACTACAAGTATTTGATCATGCCAAGTTTTTCTGTCTTCATCTCCAACTATATTCGACTCATAAATTCATTTAACCGTTCTTCCCTCACTCATTTGTTCTCCATGTCCAAGTCATTCCAATACATCTTTCTAAATTTTAATAATACTTATCTCAGCTTTGCATTATTTCCTTATTTCACCATTCGAACATCAATTATGCATCGTTCTCACATAACTATATCATAAAAGGTTTTTATAAAACGTGAGTTTTGATTTTAGTTGCTTAGAAATACTTTGAATGAATTTTAAATTACTTTCTTGCGTAAATATTGAAACACCTCGGTATTGCTACGCATCTAAATATTATTTTGAAACATTACATAATTAAACTGACTTGAAAAACAAAAGGAAAGTTTTTGTTTTAAATTAATCTCATTATATTATTAAAACATGTAAATGAACACTGAAGCCTGCCGTAAGAACTTCACAATTTTCACACACAAGTTAGGAATTTAATTTCTCGCTCATATTTTCTAACAAATATTGTCCTCCATTATTTCGTCATACGCAATTAAATATTATTTCCTCTTCCTGGTATTTCGTTTTAACTACTAAAACAATCTGACTAGAATACACGTTTTTATGAAAAGGTTTAATTATGTGAAATATCTTTTAGCCTAGGGCAGTGGTCTGCAAACCGTGGCTCGCGAACTACATGCATTTTTTTGAGCCCTTAACCCTTGCCACTTTCATGTCGAGTATGGCTTGACATCGATTTTATTATGCCAACTCCCGTGTCGACATTGGCTCAACCTTAAATGACGCAATTTTTAAAATAATATGAATAAAAGAAGGTGTGTTGAGATATTTTGGGCATATAAATCGAATGTGTGAAAAAATAATGGTATTCAAATTCATTGTTCAAATATGGTTGGTAATAGAAGCTAGCCAAATGCCAGGTTGTAAGCCCTTTCATTAAAAGAGATACGTGTTTCATATCAAGTTGAGACACCTTTAAATTGACATATCATCCGTAGGTTGAATAGTGTAGAATCTAGTAACCGATATAAAAATAATATTAATAACATTTTAAGTAATTAAATGTTTATACGCAGTTAAATCGGGATACAATATTTTTTTCGCAGTTTCTTACAATATTCAATACTTAAATAGTTCCTCCGGGATCTCCAGCATGGTAACTAAACGCAGTAACCACTACACTATGGAGACATAGTACTTAAACGATTTACCACAAATTTAAAAATCATATTTATTTTAAACTCTGTCTCTCCTTTTAAATTTAAATAAGTTGGAAGATATTGCTTTTTAGCAATAAGCCCGCCAATGTACTTATTTATTTTCTGTACAAGAAGTTTAAATAAATAAATTCAACAAAATCAACAATATTGTAGTACTAAAATTAGCCTATCGAAAAAAATTGCTTTAATGTATGACTAACTAACTAACTAACTAACCATCACGCCGCTTCCCCGCAGGGGTAGGCAGAGAGAATAGAGCGCCACACCACTCTGTCCTTGCAAACATTCTTAGCCTCTTCCACGTTCATGCATCTCCTCATACATACCCGCCGATTGTAACGACTCCTAACCTGACCACTTTCAAGTATTTGGCATACCTGATCGTGCCATGTTTTTCTCGGTCTTCCTCTGCTTCTTTTCCCGCTAACATTCGCCTCATAAATTTGTTTTACCGTTCTTTCCTCACTCATTCGTTCTACATGTCCAAACCATCTCAACACACCTTTCTTAATTTTATCGATAATGCTTATCTCAGCTTTGCATTCCTTCCTTATTTCACTATTCGTACATCTATCATACATCGTTTTGTCGCACATTCTTCTGAGAGATCGCATTTCGACTGCATTCAGCCTATCGAAAAAAATAGCTTTAATGTATGTATTGTACCAAATAAGGATTTAATACTTTTCAATCCTTTTCTCCAAAATGAATAAAAAATTAACCGCATGTACTGATCGGATATATGTACAAAGATGTTTTAAAAAATCCGGTGTAGGGAATAATTCAGTACGCAATTAAACCAAACAAGGATCCTTTCACATGATATTAAAGAGGTCACAAACAATCCTTGACCCTAATAATTAAAATGGCTCTGCCAGGAATGCTCAATCATATTTCTCCGTCGTTTTTATTTTAATTAATCTGTAAAATCGTGATTCTTTGTCCTTTCAATACATCACGACACTACCTACATAACATTATTTCGTTCGTGCAACTGTCGGTAAATATTTTAATTGATATTTAAATATTCGAGCCCATTACATTATAAAATATTCGAGTCCATCACAACATAATATTTTAGTTATTTATTTGAGCGTCTTAAAAATGACGGAATACATTTTTAATATTATTGACATGAACATGACATCTGCATACATTGCTCATGTAATTTTTTTAATAAATAGAAATATTATATTACTTTTCAATAATCAGTTGATTTTTTGTTTTGAATATTGAAAGCATTAACTTTGTGGATCATACTGATATATTATTTCGAGAAATAAAAATACTCTGTGTTCTGATCCACTCACATTTTTATTAACCAACTAGTTTCGGCAATAACCTGTTGCCCTCTTCAGGGTTTATTTATTGCCAATATAGTAATAAATAGTAATAAATAAACCCTGAGGAGGGCACCAGGTTGTTGCCGAAACTAGTTGGTTAATAAAAATGTGAGTGGATCAGAATACAAAGTATTTTTATTTCTCGAAATAATATAGTTGATTTTTAGCTTGACATATCTATGATCATACTTTTTATTGATTTGGCATTATGGAATAACATTATGATTTTTATGCAAAAATAAAACGCTCGTATAAGACCACTGTTAGAGTTTTTAATGCAAATACAACTAGTTTCGAGAAATACAAATAGGTTAAAAATACAAAACTGTTTCTTTCGTTATGTATTTTCACCTAAACTAGTAGTATAATTTATATTTGAGGTTCTAACTTTGTGATTTTCCATTTTATAATTAAAACGTAACTTTGTTTTAAAATCGCTATAAATTGCACTACTACTCCTACTACCATTGCGGCGTTTCCCCGCAGGGGTAGGTAGAAAGGATGGAACGCCACACTCTTCTGTCCTGACATACACTCCTCGCCTCCTTCACATCCATACATCTAGTCATACATGTCCTCCGATTACGCAGACTTTTGACACCGCCAGATTTTAGGTTCTGATTGATCTGATCGTGCCAAGTCTTTTTCGGTCGTCCACGTTCTGTTTTCCCTCTCACATTCGCCACATATATTTTCTTAGTCATTATCCATTCGCTCCACATGTCCATACCACCGCAAAGAACTCTTCCTAATCGTTTAGTTATTCCTCGTTCAGCCTTACATTCCTTTCTTATATCTTCGCTTTAGATTCTGTCATACAACGATTTTCCACATTCGTCTGAAGGAGCGCATTTCAACAGCGATCACTCTGCGTGCATTCTGGTGTGCGTATATAATAATTTAAATTAAATAAATTAAAACGTAATTGTAATAGAAGTAAGCACGTCACTAAAATACTCAAGTCAAACATCGAACGACTTAGTCGATAAACATTTTTAAAAAATGAATACGTCAATGTAAATCACTGTACGTTGCTCTGACGGAAAGTATAGGAAGTGTATCTTTACCCTTTGCCCCGGCTCAATTTCAAAGGGAGAAAAGAAGGAATTTTTAATTGTTTCAACATAAATATTATGTACCTATCTCTTTGTTGAGGTCTAAACTATAGGTACCCAATTATCAATCTTTTCAATTATTCCTCGTTCAGCCTTACATTCCTGTCTTATATCTTCGTGTAAATATATTATTCGCTATAAATTGTGATTTTGCCAAACTCAAAAAAAAATTCATGTTACTTTTTTCCATTCAAAATGTTTATTTAAGTAATTATGGGCAAATTCCAGTGTTAAAATACCCATTCATTCAGTAAAAACTCATTATTTTGTCGGTTGTTTTCATGTGAGGACAAAAAAAGCAACTTCTCAAGTTCCTTGTTTGTGAATGCTCAAGTTACGTGCCTTGGAAACCTTTACATATATATGGCATTATTTCTCACTAACATTCCGATCAACTAGTGAAGTCCACTTATTCCTCTGGTAACTAGCATAGGGTGACATTTAGAGAAGTGATTTTTTTTGTTCTCACATAAAGCAACTGATAAAATAAAGAGTTTCAATAAATAAATGGGCATTTTTAAATTGACCATTAACAAGCCAAATAAACATGTTGAAGCCTAATGAAAGCCTCTTCCTTCAGTCTTTATCCGCACCCAGTGTGGCATAGGCCATAGCACCGTTTATAAGCTATGTCATCTTGATTGTTAAATAAATGCAGGAGAGATGACCAACCCCGTGTTTCAGGTACCAGGCTTAAGTAATATGAAATAAATTCGAGTATTAAGAGTAACAAATGACATATATTTATTTTACCCCCGATCGAACCCAGCACTTCTTGCATGGTAGCCAAACGAGCTGATTATAGCACAATTCACAGTAATTTTATCAGGTCAAATAAAATACAACCAAATAAAAATACTAAAAATTAATGCTAACCTCGCCGGGCCTAATATAAATAGTAGGTAAATCCGCCAATCGCTGGACACAATGGAGGTCTATATGTGATTTACTTACAACATAAATGTATGGTCATCCCACTCCAGAAACAAGAGGCTGGGGGATAATTCGATCTCATTGTTGACACTTTCCAACAGTAGTGATGCCCCCCAAGGTCCATTGTTTAGAGTCGACAAACATACTATAACTCACAGTCAGCTCAATAAGTCCTAAGTGCACTTTATTCTGTATATTCTATATTCTTGTATATTCAGATGCTAAATTTGGGCATAACATATTATTCAATTTATTTATTTCTGTCTGTCTTTGTTTAAATTACAGATAACAAGGCTCCAGGATTTTTTGAATATATATACATGTATATATATATATATATATATATATATATATATATACATATATATATATATATATATATACAGTATCTACTCAATGAATTAGGGCCACGCAGAATTTCGCGCAATTTCTCAATTCAAACAGGAATAACTCAGAGAAAACCTTGAATAAAACAACATTGAATTTTATTTACACATGAACACTTTATTACGCTTAAATTATGCATATATTTTCATATAAATATAGTTGGTATTTAGTATTTCCACCTTTGGCAGAAATAACTGCCTCAATTCTTTTTGGCATACTTAAAATGCACTGTTTTATCATGTTTTTTATTTCTTCGTCTTCTGACCAAATTTTTTGAATATTTTTTTTTAGACAGTCTACTGTCGGATTTGGAAATGAGTATACCTTATTTTTTAACATGATCCATACGTTTTCTATAGGATTAAGGTCCGGAGAATTTCCAGGCCAGGGGAGCAAAGGCAGATTTTTGTTAGACAAAAATTTTATTATTGATTTAGCCCGGTGGCAAGGTGCCCCATCCTGCATGAAGGTGTATGGACCTTCTGTTGGGTCGAGTGTGGTAGAAGGGCAATAAAATTCGTTCGAGGACCTGCTTATAGGAATTTTGGTTCATTGTTCCTTCCACGAAAAACAACGGCCCAGGTAAATTGTTAATAATACATGACCAAATCATTGTTGCAGGGGGGTGTTTGATAACTTTTACCACACAGGCCTCATTGTAACGTTCCATTGGTGTTCTCCTGATGAATCGACGGCTCTCTGTCACGGCTTCTAACCGGCACTCATCACTAAAGATGACCTGAAAAATAATGAAAATTTAAGTTTAATTCAAATATATAAGTTTATTTACTAAAATGATATGTTGAAAATTCAGTTTAAATAAATACCTTTTTCCAATCATCTACCGAGTAATTTCGATGTAGCCTGGCCCATTTTAATCGATCTGCTTTCATTCGTGGTGTCAATTTTGGTACTTTTACAGGGCGCCTGCATTTCAGATTTACTTCGTAAAAACGTCGCCTCAGTGTTGATACCGATATATTTATACCCTCTTCTTCCAATTTTATTTTTAATGTTTTTGCTGATGCACTACGGTTTTCTAAGGCACTTTGAACGATTTTTCGATCAGTCCTCGGTGTTGTTTTTCTAATCCTACGACAGTTCTTTCGCCGATTGCTGGTGGCGGGTGACTGATTTTTTATTGATTTTGAAATTCTGTCCACTGTTTGACGAGAAACGTTTTCTTTTTTTGAAATTTCTCTATTAGATAGTATTCCTAATTTCAGTAGCACTATAACACTAGACTTTTTTTCCTCAGAAATGTCTTTACTTTTTCCCATTTCGTCCTTTTCAAAAAAAACACTTGTGTTTACAAAAAAAAAAATATACTCTATGAACTAAAATTATAAATTAAGTTTTTTTCACAAGACACGATACCTATATAACCTCTCTGAACAAAACAACAACCAGAACTCAAGAAACTTCACTAATAAATGAGATAGGACTATTTTTTGAACTTTCAACTATCTGTCTACCTGTGCTAATTAGGGACCTTTCTCAGAAAAAGGGTTTGAAATTTTGTAAAGGGTTAAATAATCCAGGTATATTTTACATATTATTGAAGGTAATATACATGATATTAGATGTCAATAGAAAACTTAAAGTATTTATGTAAAATAAATATAATAATCCAAAAGATTTCAGAGTATTCAAAAAAATAATGGGTGGCCCTAATTCATTGAGTAGATACTGTATATATATATATATATATATATATTTATATATATATGTATATTATATATATATATATTTAATATACATTTATGGCCAAAATCGTAATCTTAATAATGAAATATTGTTTTGCAACCGTATATTGATATAACTAAAACCAGAACAAATCGATTATCCGTATTCTTAATCACTGAATAATCTAATTACAGTAATCTGAATTTCCGAACTACCAGGTTAGCATAACATCGCGTAGATAATGTATACATTGTACCACTTTATGTCCATTAATTGTTCTCAACAAAGGCTTGTCACATTGTCTTGTGTACCGTATAGGACACTGCTTACACGATCGATCGTGACAGCCAGTGAGGGTGATGGATCATGATAGACCATGAAGGCTTAAACTACCCACTTTGGTTTGATATAAATACAATTTATATTTTACCTTACGATACTGTAAATATTTATCGGGGTAAAAAAAAAATATTCGCAATTTCATTATACAGGGTATACATTTAAAAAAAAGTTAAAATTTAAATTTCACTTGGTAAATACCACTTCTTACCGTCCATTGTTACACGTGTTTTGATGCATTTCTCACACTTTTGTTTTTTTTTAACTGATGCGGAATGCATCGAAACTCATGACACAATAGATTTTAAGCTCCAGTGGTGGTGTCCAAGTGAAATTGAAATTAAAAATGGGTTGAAATTATTACAATGTCACTGCCGAATAAATGTCTTTTATTTTAAACAAATCAGATCAAAGATACTTGTAAAGCTAGTGATAAATATTCAAATTTGTATGTTATTGAACATACAGACATGATATTTACTTCACAATATAAGCCGAAATAATTATCTTATAAATTTGTGCGTCATGCTCAAATATATAAAAAAATGTGTTCGATTTTCTATAAATATGTCGCGATTTTGATCCGTAAACAATTTGATGTAAAAATATTTAACGCCTTTCTTCGTATACAAAATAAAAAATATTATAGTCATTAAAACAACTTGCTTTTTTATGGTTTTCGAAATAAAATTTAACACTCCAAAAAGATTACAGTGACACCGCTACTTATGGACAGTATATTCAGTTATTTTTTTACTTGTTTTCAACTCCAAGAGATTCCATACTATTAAATGTATCAAACATGTATGTTTATACCTTTGAAAAATACTATAAGTAATCGAAGTCGTCAATTACAATCAGATTTTAAAAAAAAACATCGTTCATATTTTTGATTTATTGCGATATCATTATGTACTAATTTCAGTTAAAGGTAATAAATTTTATATCTGAAGTTCAAGAGTATTGACTTATAATAATGAGTTGTATTTTTTGATAGATATTTATCATCTTCGAGCAATAAATATCTTAAAATGATAGGTTAAGTAATAGATGCGAGTAATATCAAAATACATTACTTATGTATAATAAACCTGTATTCTCAGTCTGAAAAGAGTTACTTAAAAAACAATTAAACCAAAAAGTTACTAACTACAGTGTAGTTGAATAGGTACTGGCAAATATAAATAAAACACGTGTAAAACCAATCACCATTATTTGTATGAGTTAATGAAAAACTTTATTAAAGTTTCCCACAGAAGAGTAAGTTTCTGCATGATGTTAAATAATACTGAAACATATTCAAGTAATAAGCATATGGTGAATAATTTAACAAGAAAAGCAAATAAAGTTGCAAGAAGCATAAGAATAATTGAAACAAATGGTAACCAAGAAAACTTTTTGTGCGATAGAGTTTTCTTTCAAAGTAGAAAAATAATAAAGAACTGGTACTTTACATTAACTTGCTTAAAAAAACATTTATACAATATACTGATTTTTGAACTTTAATTTCGCATGGAAAATACCAGTATTTCTTATTATCTATTGTAACATGTCTTTCGATGCATTCCGCATCATTTTTAAACACCGCATCATGCGAAATGCATCGAAACACGTCACAATAGATTTTAAGAAATGATGGTATTTACCACGTGAAATTTAAATAAAAAAAATTAATACATATTACCAAAAAGTGATAGGTGATTTGATTAATGAAACAATATACTTTATTATTTTTAGGTATCGTTAAACTTAAATAATAGGTTCAATAATTGATCAAACAAGGCAAGCAATGAACCTTGAGGTATTTTTATTACGATCTTTTTATCTTGAAACTATTAACATCTTCACATCAATGTCCAGAATTACAATTCATTGAGCGTGAATTTTAATTTGAAATCTAAATGTTATGCTTGTTTCGTTACATTTATATGTTTAAATTGTATCATATATGGACATATGTAGTTAGTTAAATGATTTTGTCAGATTCGTTATGCGTCTCTGAAATAGACATGGAGCTTTTGACCTGTGCAAACGAAATATTTACAGGTCATAACTTACACCAATTAAAATCCATTTTGTACTATTAAAATTTGATAAATACGCGTTTTCTCAAAAATCTATTGTGATGCGTGTTTCGATACATTCCACGTCATTATTCAACACCGTAATAATTATTGATGCAGAATATACATGTCAATAAATTGTCACAATGAGACTGGCGAATCAATCGATAAAAAAATCAAATCCATATTTGATCTATTTTATAGTGATACTTATTAGTGAAATTAATGCTTAACCTTCTAACAACAAATGTGAAGAATCTGACATTTTTGTGTTTTAATGTTTTAGTTACATTTTAAATTATTTTTTATTTGTTTTATTTTGTTTTTTACTAAAATTATTCATATTCACAATTTTGTTAGTCCGTTGTGCTGAGCGTTTTACGGTAATTTTATTTGTATTTTTTCAACTAAAAGTTCATTTTTATTGAGTTTTTTTACTAAAATTATTCATGCTCACAATTTTGTGAGTCAGTTGCGTTGTGCGTATTATGCCCCTGAGTGGCCATCTCATAATATATTGAGCCACACTCAAGAGATTAATATTAGTCTCCATAAAGGTGAAAATTAAGGTTTTTATAATGGTTCACGAAATTTATTTCATGGGTCGTAAAATGCCCCGGCTTTAGTTGAAACGCGTCACGGGATTACGCGAATAACGGTTTTATTGTGATAATGAAAATATCTTAAAGATAAGATTTTAAAAAAGAGAACTCATCAAGTTTTCTGGAGGCGCAGTAAACTTTTAAAATGCGGTTGGGGCGATGTAAAAAACGGAGTGAACTTTCATGTTTCTGACAGATTTCAACTGCCAACTGTTACGAGAATACTTCGGTTCTCTTTCTATAGCCACTTTATAGATATGAATAGTTTGAAATAGATCTAGGGGGAGCAAGTAAATGTCTGCAAGACTCCTATCAAAAATCGTCTTATCTTCCATTATTATTTTCTTAAAAGCGAGATTATTAAACGTCATCGTTTTGAGAGGAATATTACTAGTTCTTATAAAGAATATTCGTATTTTGAAAATGCCTTTTTGTGCTTTGATTCATATCGTGGGGTAATTACTAATTCATACCCTTATCCTCACCCCATGATTCAAAGAGCAGTGTTCGCTTGATCGTTTATTGCACGAGGGCAAGGTGGTTAGTCCTGCGCTTCTTTTACAAGTCCAGGGTGATGAATAGCAAGGTAATGAAAATTACCCATTTTATTTATATTTCTACATATTTATTTGAATCCGAGACCTCTAGTACAGTGGCAAACTGGGGTTACCACTATAATATGGAAGCCGATACAAATGCTACAACCGGTTATTTCGAAAACCATGTTTTGGATTTATGCACTATTTTTTCTGGTCCTATATATGAGTCAAATATACATCTCAAAGTTTTAAAATATCAATAAAAAAATTATAAAAACTGATTATTAAACTGCTTAAAACCTTGTTTATACATTCGATGAAAACTTTATTTAATAATTCAGAAGAATATCATTTGTGATCTAAAATAAATCATATTATTTTTTGACATCTCCTCAAAGATGTAGAAGAATATGGAAGTCTGGGCATTTACGGGGCTGACGACCGTCATAGGCTGGTTTAAGTGAACACTTTACACACGTGTAACATTCACCAATTCTACCCATTATTGACAACCACACTACTCAAATTCTTGGAAGTTCTATATATATATATATATATATATATATGAACCAATTTAGAAACCTTATCTTGAATCACTAGAACTCTACTAGAGACATCTATTGGTGAGATGTAAAGAAGCTTTTTAATAAGCAGAAACTCTTATATTAGTAGGTATGTGAGGTCCGAATCCTGGATTACACTCACACACATGAGAAACGCCAGAAAATACTATTTTCATTTTTATTATGTCAGCTTAGAATTTGACCAGATAATTTATTTACAACATTTTGAGTGTGTCTAAATACTTGTTCAAAAATTTGGATTCACAAGATCTCCAATTACAGGAGTTATTTTCAAATTATTTTTTATTATGTATTTTTTGACATTTCATCTTTGTAACTCCTGTAATTGGAGATAATCCAGATTTTGTAAATAAGTATTTGGACACACTCAAAATGTTGTAAAATAAATCAAATTAATGTTAAAAATAACTAAAGCGAATGAAAATACTTTAAAAATATCAGTGGTCTAATTTGTGCACAAAAACGTTTATTTTTTCATAAATTTTAACCATTTAAATAAAATACAGCTGTTGCCTGCGTTTAAAATAATATGTTAAGCAATTCAGAAAAAACATTTCGAGAATATTGTTTACGGCGAGTTCAACGAAATATATGAGCAAATACACTCAAACCAATTACTGAAAATAAAAGAAGTCGAGCCGCGCGGTTAAATACGCGGGTTAATGCGCCGCAGTGAATTGAAAACAAAACGGAGAACTTTAGGGGTCATATTCTCGAATTCTCAAAAAGTTTCATGTTTAAATTGTCCTGAGCAATTACGGGACTTACAACAGTCATCGGCTGGTTTAAGTGTCACTTTACACACGTGTAACGTTCATCAATTCTACCCATGATTGACAACCACACTACTCAAATTCTAGGAATTCCTAATTATATTGATTAATTTCAAAACAAACTCTTTGAATCAACGAGAATTTCATTGGAGACATCTATGATGAGATGAAAGAAGCTTTTTATTAAGCAGAAATTCTTTCATTTGTATGTGAGGTCCGAATCCTGGATTATATTCACATACTCGAAAAACGCGAGAAAATATCTTTATTCAAATTTTTTAGCTTATAATTTTTAATGTTTATTTTTATGTTTTTTATCAAAATGTTAATAATATTAGTATAAAACTCACCGAGATTTTTGCCTACCGGTTTCGAGACGTACCAGTCATTTGGCAGGACAATCGCTACGACAGCATGCAAACAAGACTACACGTCACTACCATAGCAATATTCGCACACATATGACTACATAAAATGTTGATCACATGCGATTTTTGCCGACCCGAGGACCAACATGCACTAAGGGCCGAGGTCTGACATACGCTAAGGGTGTTATTCAAAGTACGTTGGGTTAATGAATGCTTTAAATATTAAGAATATTGAGGATGTTACATATTTTATTTAACCTTGCCTTTCTACAAGGCAAAAAAATGCTGTCTTCACTAACATAAGATGAATCCCGTCGAAAACACTCCACATGTTATTTCTATGTGACTGTCATAAATCATCATTTGTCAGCTATCAAGATGTTGACATTTTGATAGGTGTCCTGACATCAACCACATCCAATAAAGTTAGGATAAATCAGAGAAAAAGCTCAATCTTGTTCATTCGTGCGCAAACAGTTACAAGAGCGAGATTTTTTTTACGATTTACGTTTATTTTATAGTATAATTTTTGCAATAATTATAAAATTGCAAAAATGTTTAATATCAGTATTTTTTTTACTTTTCTTCAAACCCTTTTTCGCACCCAATGGTGCAAAGGGCACTGCATCCTATTGACGCTGTGTTCTCTTGATCGCTTCTTGCATGTAAGCAAATCACTCCTGCGCTTCAAGGACCAGTCCAGAGTAGTATTAAATAAGTATTAGAGTGTTGAATCACTAATATTTATTTTCACCTTCCCCTGGGAATAGTACCTGAGACCCCAGCACGGTAACTAAACACGCTAACTATTACACGACGAAGGCGGACAGTAACAGATTAAAAAGAACATAAATACCAAATATTAATATGAATAAAAATTAATATGAAAAATTGTAATTGCTTTCTCTGATTTTTACTTTAGATCTATTTTTAACACCTAACGGAAAATTTTGTGAATCGCCCCAATAAAATGTGAAATTTAAAAGTCAAGTGAAAATAATTAAACGTTAATTATGCGCTAAGTCGACAGGATGGCCTGAAACCCTTTTGTTTTGGAGAATTAATAAACAAGCCTGGAATTTTAAGCGAAGGCTTCAGAGCTATGCTATTCGTCACGCAGACAAAGGTTTCGGGGGTAAAGTTAATGGGGGTTGAAGCCACCCCGTCCCGCGACTCGAATTACTGAAATTGCACCGCGAGAGTGTTATATTAGATGTGAGGCTGTTGACTATAGTACCTCTATTAAATCTCATTAAACCATATGAAATTGCAGTTAATTATAGTTTGATCATCACATATTTGTATACTGTTTGTGTTTGGTTTACGATTATGGCTTTGTTTCGAACCACTATCCCATCTAATGAATACTTTACGCAGAATATGGTGACTGTGGTAAAAAAACTCAGTTTTTATTTTATCCTCGCACACTACACAGTCATACTACATCTTATACAGAAATGTCCATGTTTCATATTATTATATATTACACAAATATGATTGCCATTGATACTTTTGATTGTCAACCGACTTCAAAGTAAACATATTCTTCTCAAAGATTGATTGATACTTGTAAAATATTTTTTATTTCATATAAATTTGACTATGAGTATTTCTTAAACTTTGTTAAATACGATTACGCTTAGTTCTTTAAGACATGTATATTTACAGATTTATAACTGGTATTAGATGATTTAATTGTGATGACATAATTAATGATGACATAATTATTCAAAACGTATTTAAATTTTAAATGTAAGAATATTACAATATTAGAAAATACAAAATTTTGTATCATCATTGGGTAATATGAACTTAATGCTGATATTTAGCCTTTACACCCTTTTGACGTCTTCCAGTTCCTAAAATAATATCCTTAATGATTAAGTAAACTAACTGAAGGATATAGGACGTCTTCTCTCGTCGCATCGTCCTGGATCAATCGGGATATCCTACGACTTACTCATGTTTACCAGAGCGACACGAAGCTTAAAGGTCTATAAATTAAGGCCTTTGCATAATATCGGGTGTTTTCCTAGCTATGAGATGGTATCTTAATCGAGAATCAAAATGTTGCAAAATGGAAAAAGAAGTATATCTTTGTAAATAATTTACATACCACTATAATATTTTGAACTACCATCATATCAAGAAGAGGTAAATTTCACTTATTTTTAAAATCTTTGGGGCCTCGTCGGCATGGGTTAGAATTTTAAGTGAAGGGATAAAAATTCGTATCTGAATAGACCATAGTAGTTGTAAAAAAATGAGAGTTTTTGCTACGAGCACATCCGAATATATTTTTATTTACAGGACTGCTAAAGATAAAGATATTATATTTATTGATTTAGTATTATCGTTGTGGAAAAATACAATGGGTTAAATAGTTAAATTATAGATTTGTTTACAAGACCACTTATGTAGATTTTGAAACTAGTCGTGTTTACATTAATAAATTGTAAATTTGACTCAAACAAGTGTTTTATTTTTATACTTAAATTGAACAAATTAAAAAATTTCTTGTAAATAACCCTCTGAGATTTGGTTTGCTTTTGAAAAATACCTCAAAATGTTAATAAAACACTAAAAATTAAGAATTAAAACTTAAAGGAAAGATTCTTTACCATTACTAAGAATAGATATACGAATATTTAAGCAAAATGGAAAGTTGGTTAAATCTTTATTATGAACTAGAATTGATGTTAAAAAGCTCTATTTAAAACATAAGTTTCAAAGGATAAAAGGTGTCCTTGTTTTGGCAGATATTTTTTTGAGTAAAGAGATGAAACTTGTGGATTCTTGCATATATAAAAGCTTGGAACAGAAACTAACAAAGTGAATGGGGTGGAGGGTGACAAGAAGAAGGCAGAAAGGGAATAAGAGAAAGGAGAGGTTGAAAATGTAAAGGGGAGTTTAGACCTGTTGCAAACCGTAACTGTTCAACAATTCAAGCCTCAAATGCCCTGGGCTTTGTGGAATGAACCGAAGTGCAAGGAATACCGAGTTACGAGTATTATTTGTATGTTTCCCGTAGTTCTAAGACAACATGTTACCCGCTTAAAGCATCGTAACATTCATGAATATTTAAAGATGCCACCTATACATAATTTATGTTTTTCCCAGTAAAAGCTTTCTAAAAGTGTCGAAAACATTAATTCTTCTCCATAGATACCTGATTAAACATAACAAATTTTCTCCATTACCAACATATTTTCTTTAAGTTTCTTTCACGATCCTCAAAGTTTTGTTTATTTTAGAAATCTTATGAATTCGTGTATCATTTGTATGTTTACCATAGTTCTAAAACAACATGTTACCTACGTATATTTACAGCATCGTATTATTCATAAATATGTAAGAATGCCACCTACACATAATTTATGTTCTCCTAATAAAATCTTTCTAAAAATGTTCGAAACATCAATTCTTCTCCATTGATTCTCGATTATACATAACAATTTTTCTCCATTTCCAACTTATTTTTTTAATATTTCTTTCCCGATATTCAAAGCTTTGTACTTTAGAAACAAGTTTTATTAACTTTATGAGTTCCTCAAATAAATTATATTTGAATTTTCTTTAATAAATTTTCAGTAGTATGTTATTACTTATAATAAAAAATTACAAAACATAAAACGTTATTCTCAAATATGGCATAAATTACAAATAATTATTACTTTCTCAATATTATTTCATTCATTCGTTTATATCCAACCAAAAGCGTGATGCTGAAGGTATCGGCGTCGAATTCCAAGAATTTCAAAATAAATGTGTTTTCTTCATTGAAATATTTATTTTATATTACCCTGGACTGGTACCTGAAGCGAAAAACTGATTACCTTGCAACTACATGAATTCGTTGCAGTGCCATATACATCATTGGGTATGGATAAGAGTCAGTAGTATTACATTTTTTTAAATATCAGCATATTAAAAACGACCAACTATTGTAGACAATCATTCCTCTGTTAAAAAATCAAATGTTTGTAAAACGGTAAAGAAATTTCTGAAATAACCATCAATTAAAAAATATGTTTATAATATAACGAATCATACTCGTAATATGTAATGTCCGCCTTCATAGTGTAATGGTCAGCACGCTCGGTTACCGTACAGGAGGTCCTGGGTTTGATACCCGGGGGGAGGGTCAAATAAATACAAGTGATTATTTCACTCTAATATTTATTCAATATTACTCCGGATAGGTACCTGAAACGGAGGGCTGATCATCTTTCCTTCGCGTGTTAACGATCAAGATAACACTGCGTTTATATAATGTAGTTCCCTATGCACCATCGCGTGCGAATGAGGGTTTGAATGAATGAATGAAAATACCATGTTAAAAATATCAGCGGTCAATCGCCTGACAATATGGTTGACGATATTATTATGATTTAAACTGTCGAGTAACATTTTTCCATTAATTTGTTAAACAAGTATCCAAAACCAGGGAGATTTTCTAGTGAAAAGTGTAAAAAATAAAGTAAACAGAGTTTTTAAATTTTCCCTACAGCTTCAACATAAATTCTCATTATGGGGAAATAAATTTTAACGACACAAAAAAAGACGAGAAAAAATGAAGATTAAGTTTTAAAAGTCAAATAGAGTCCTGATTTGTTTACGACCAACGTTATGTAAAATGTATGATACATGAAAAAAAATCCGTTTACAAAAATATGTATTTTGAGTGTATCCACATCCTTGTTCACAAATCTGGGTTTCTCCACTTAAAAATTGTTTTTAGGTATTGAGTTCTCAACATAGATGAAGAAGAATATTGAAAAAAGTGATAAGTCTGAGTAGTGCGGTTGTCAATCGTGAGTAGAATGGTGGTTACACGTGTTTTAAAGTGATCACATAAACCAGCCTTCGACAGGTAAATATCAAGAGTTCCATATTATTCTCATCTATGTTGAGATGTCAAAATGTTATTTAAAAATTACTTGCACATAAAAATATTAAATAACAGCTTTATCTGCACAAGTTAACAATATTAAATAACAGCTTTCTAAGAACTGTTCTAAATAAATGCTATTAATATTTAAAAAGTTTTTCCTTTTAAAATCTGTATTTAATGGTAGTTAAGGATTTTCTTATAAACAGATTCTTGTTCATAAGTTATCACATCATCCGACTGCATCCTGACACCAAAGCCTATCACATTGAAAGAAATATTCATTTTTCCTATAAAATTCATGAGTAATTCTCTGTGCTGATGCTTTTACGCGATAAAGATGCATTATAAAATTGCTTTTCAGGGTTTAAAAATTGCATTTTCTTCTAAGCTTTCACGCCGCCGTTTTATATATCAGACTTAGCAATTTATTACGTCTACCACGCCGAGCTTTCGTGGTCTGGTATTAAGTTCAAGACATTACTGGAAGCTCCGGAAGATAGCGCGTTTTCTAAGCTACGGAATATTCCAAAGGCAAACTCTATAATGACGCAATTCACCATGCCTTACAAGGGTTAAGGGTAAAATGAAAATATACATATCGGCCATTCTGTCATTACCCTTAAAAAAAGTATCCGAAATATACTTATCTTCCACTATCATGCTCATTTTTTCTTTGCCTGGTAATATTACCGACGGTAATAACCGTTTCATCTTGTCCATTTCGTCAGCCCCTCAAAAAGTCGCTAGATAAACGCTAAAAAGTAATGAATGTATACATTTTCAAATCAGACACTGGACTATTTACTCAACAGATTATACAAACGTATATCAATATAAATTATTTGTGTCTCAACTGAAAGGAAACATCTAAATATTTACACAAAAGAGGATAAAAAGTCTAAGCATTACAGGGCTAACGACCTGATATTTCACTGGCTAAAATGATCATTTTTACACTTGTGAAACGTTCACCACCCATATAAAATATCCCATGTTGCATTCATTTTTAAAAGATGTACGAGAATATATGAACTGTTGTCAGTTTTTTTCTTGAAATAACGATAAATGCTTATTCTTAGATAAGATATTTATGATATTTATTTTAAAAAATTACCCACGAACATGATAAAGATAATTCTTGATTTGTCATATATCTTTCAACTGTGGGTGTTTTGCCAAAAACAAAAAAAAACACTTCTATCTGATAACGATATTGTATGCATCGAAGCACGTGTCATAATATGTATGTAGATTTCAGGAAAAAGTGTTTTTTATCAAGTAAATTTTAAATCAACGATGGATAAATATTAATATAAAGTAACTGCCGAATCAATTGATAAAAAATAACGTGTCGTAATATATATTAATATATATATATATATATATATATATATATATATATATATATATATATATATATATATATATATATATATATATATATATATATATATATATATATATATATATATATATATATATATATATATATATATATATATATATATATATATATATATATATATATATATATATATATATATATATATATATATATATATATATATATATATATATATATATATATATATATATATATATATATATATATATATATATATATATATATATATATATATATAACCATAATATTAACAATAACTATAATAAAGTTTAAACCTCATTTAACTTATAAATCAAGTAAATTATAAAGGAAAAACATGGGAAAGTTTCTAAGAAATCAGAAAATCACTTACATTATCAAAAACATTATATTCCACACTCCTTCTTGGACCTTGACAAGGGACTTTTAATGGACCCACGTCTTCTCATATCTAACCACTTATATTGGCAAAATACTTTGAGGACTCCAATGATATTTTATTTTTTATTACTCGCCGTTAAAACGATTATCTAAAATAAATAAAAATAATACTTTGAGAAATGTGAAACAAAGTAAAAAACTAAAACCAACACTCAAATATTTTCGTAACGGTCAAAATATTTGCGAAAATTTACTTTTTCAATATATTGTGTATTCCACTCGGTTTTGGCAGGCAATTTTCTTTTGACAATAGATACCCTTTTTTATTGTTGAACCACTTGAAAAGGTATCTAGAAATTGAAGATCTTCTACGCACAACGGGTTTTTCTACATATCTTTAAAGACTTGTCATGCAAAAAGCAGAGCTTTTCTTTGTGAAGAAATTAAACGAGAGTAGTCTAGCGGAATCAAGGGTAAGCACGGGTTAAAAGGGAAATGATTACGTAGGATTATGCGTATTACTTCCGAAAAAAGAATTAATAAACCGTATTCCTAACTAGGAGCACATCTGCTTGAGGGTGAAAACAGTTTAAAGAATACTTCATTGGATTTATACAATATATATATATATGTATATATATATATATATATATATATATATATATATATATATATATATATATATATATATATATATATATATATATATATATTTATATATTTATGTAAATATATATATATATATATATATATATATATATATATATATATATATATATATATATATATATATATATATATATATATATATGTATATAGATATCAATGAATTCAGATCATTTATCAGAGAAAACAAAGAGCTCTTTTACACAACTTCTAAAAAAAGTATTTATTGACTTATTTAGTAGAACTTATGTTTTCATTTTAAAAAATTCAATCAAACACTGGTCTGAGTCTACTATACTGTTTATTTTATCTTTACAACATAAACTTTCCACAGATTTTTTTATGTTTTAAAAATAAAACAATCATTTTAGTAGACTAAAATCAGTGTTAAATTTAATTTATAATTAAAATGTAACTTTGTGATAAAAATCTTGAAAATTAAAACAGTGATTTAAAAACAATGTAACATTTTAATTATAAAATGGAAAATCACAAAGTTAGTATTTCAAATATATATTAGGCATATTAAATTTACTTGCACACAAAATTCTAAATAAGTCTTCAAATTATACTTCTATATTAAATAAAAACAGATATTCATTTAATTTTAAAGGCATGAGTTAAAAATCAAGACTCCTTGTTAGGACAGTATAAAATAATGAGCTCAATTAATTTTACTGTAGAAAAGAAGAGGAAAAAACTATTTACAAATATCTTTCATTGCTTTTAATTAAAATTTAGCACTTATACCAACCTCTATTTTTTTACGTAAGGCTTATAATTTTACAACCATCGTAAAAAAAATGTTAGCATAAAATAAAAATAAAGTTTAATATTGCTTCAAAATATTTTATTACAATATTAATTTATATACCTACATTACCTACATACATTTTTATTCGTCATCATAAATGTTCAAGTAAATGTATGGATTTATTATGTACATATAATATTAAGTTAGGTTAAAAACATTATATTTTATCTAAATACGTTACGATATCGTCCCATTTGTGGTTTTATTTTTAAAATGTTCCATAAATGCGTATCTTAATAATCGCGAAATCTGAAAAATATTGCCTTTTCAGCGGATTTTATATTTTTAATGTCGATACGATTATCAGTAACCGGAGGCGTTTGGTTTTTTCAGACATGAAATTCGATGAAAGTAAGGATGAGGGATGAAAAAGGGGATGGTTTCAGGGAGGCAGTGGAATGGAATAGGCGGAGAGGGTCGGCAAATACGCCGTATGTTGAAACACCAGGATTGTGTTTTTAAAAATATATGTTATATTTGCGAATAGTGTGTTAAGATATTCCAGATATTGTAAGTGCTAATTTAATCAACGTAAAGCAATTTCTGCTTTTCGAAATTATTACATTGAACATATTTTTTCAGAAATAATCGTCAAAGTGAATTTCTTTTCCATTATTTATTATTAATAATAAAATAAAAATAAATACCTTGAAATCTACTCCAAAATAAACGCCAAAGATATTCAAGAATGTTTTTTAAAAGTTATTTGAAGTATTTTTTACACTCAGATCAACGATCATCCGTTTTTTTTCTTTAATTAGCTTATATTACACTAATATAAACTATTATTTACACTTAATATACATAATTTATAAAATATATTTACATCTTCTTACAGTTAACAAAACATTTATTTAAAAAAAATTCAGACTCTTTTCATTCTTCATACATTCAGGCATCTCATTATGCATTTTCAAACCCTTATTTATACATTAAACAATTTTGTGACTCAGTTTTTTTCAACAATGGCAGTCTTATTTTATTATTATTTCTAGTAATATGTTCATGAAATTTTTTGTTCAACACTATTTTATCCTTAAAATATTCCGGAAATTGAAATCATTATCATAAGTAGAGTATATTTTGTAAGGAATTAGCGAGTATATTTTGTAAGGAATTAGCGATTTTTTTCAGCTTCCCGACTTTTCAAGTATCTGAAAACGGAGTGTGGAACAAGTGATGTAATTTCTTCTTCTTCTTCCTTACACTTACCCGCTCCCAATGTAGTATTGAATACAGCATCGTATTGACGCAGTTTTATCTTGATCGTTACTCACATGTAGGCAAGGTGAGCACTTCGGCGCTTCAGGGTCCAGTCCAGGATAAAATAAAATGAATATGAGGGTCAAATCACTTATATATATTTTCACCTTTCCCTGGGAATTGAACCTGTGGCCTCCAGCACGGTAGCTAAACACGGTAACCAAAATTGAAACTTTTTTTTAAAAACATTGAAATTTAAATGCAAAAAAATATATATTTCTTTTCCGAACATTTTATAAAGGCATTTGGAATTTCAACTCTTTACAAGTACATACGATTTATTGATCTTTTTTATATCCACTTATCTACGATACAGAGGTCGTTAGGGTGAAAAATAATGCTATATTTTGTCACTATTTCGGTAAGATTAAGCCAAGTAGAAAATTAGTGTGAAGCAGTCAAGATTGAGATTGAATTACGAAATGTTAATGTCAATATACTCGTATATTTATCTATCTTAACAGGGTGGTAGAACGCGTACACGCATGTCTATTGATTTTATGATTAAGGGTTTACTCATAAGGTTAACTACTAACGAACTAACAATAACCTCATTTCCTTGAGGTGGTAGGCAGAGAAGTCTTCTCATAACTACATACATACAATTACGTATTATACAACTGGCAGTGCACAATCGGAGTCCTGGTTCCAATTTTCATGTATATGAGTGAGGCATGAAGTAGGAAAATTAAGGATAATAAAAGTAGACTGAATGCAGTCAGAATGAGATCAAGACGAATGTACTGCAAAACGATGTATGATAGATATTCGAATGATTATATAAGGAAAGAATGTAAGGTTGAGATAAGCATTATCGATTAAATTGAGAAAGATATATTGAGATGGTTTGGACATGTGAATCGAGTGGGTGAAGAAAGGGTTGGTAATAGAAGCAGAGTACGTAATGGGAAAACTTCACATGATCAAGTATTTCAAATACTTGAAAGTAGTCAGGTCAGGAGCCCAAATACTAAAAGTAAAAAAAAAAAACTATTTACAACATTTTGAGTGGGACCAAATACTTGTTAATAAAATCTGGATTATCTCCAATTACAGGAGTTATTTTTATATTATTTTTTGACATCTCATTAAAGATGAAGAACAATATTTGAGTAGGTTGGTTGTCAATAATGGGTAGAGTTGGTGAATGTTACACGTGTGTAAAGTGATAACTTAAACTAGCCTATGACGGTCGTCAGCCCCGTAAATGCCCAGACTTCCATATTCTTCTTCATCTTTGATGAGATGTCAAAAAATATTATAAAATATCTATGACTATTGATTCAACATTTATTTTTTTGGTATATCGTAATTAAACCATAAAAATTGACAAAACTTTGTAATACCATTAATGTATTTATTTTTTTAACAATGATTAAGGAAACACTTGTCTTTATACCTCTTGAGTTTATTAATGATTAGCTTCCGAAACAAGTAGTCATTAATAAACACAAGTGGTATAAAAACAATTGTTTCCTTAATCATTGTAACATGTCTTATCACTCACAAGGTAAATGTCGAAACAATAAATAAAATATTTATTTTATTTAAGTATTATATTATATTTATTAATTTCACAAAAACAAATCCTTTAACCAATCCAAAACATCATTTTTATCTGCACCCAATACGAATAGGGCAGTGCATCGTTTTGACACAGCGTTATCTTGTTCGTTACTAACATGAAGGCAAGGTGATCAGTGCATGGTAGTATTAGATAATTATTACAATGGAAAATCCTTACAAATCCTTAAATAACCTTAATTTTTACCCTGCTTATTGAATCTTAGATCAATCAGATAATTGGAGGGTATAAATGACTAGATGTATGGATGAGAAGGAGGCGAGGAGTGTATGTTAGGACAGAACGGCTGTCCAAACTCAAAACACAGTAACGGAATTTTTTTTGTAGTACGTTTTTTTTGCATTTTTGGACTAAGTAGATTCTACTTAGTCCTAAAATGCAAAAAAAACCAACTACAAAAAAATGTCCCTTACTGTGTTTTAAGTTTGGACAGCCGAGAAGAGTGTGGCGTTCCATCCTTTCTGCCTATCCCTGCGGAGAAACGGCGTGATGGTAGTAGTAGTAGTAGTAGTAGTGGTTTTTGAATCTTTAAGTTTTCAAAATATAAATAAAGTAATCAATATTTTAAAATTATTTTATTGAGATATTTAATGTACCACACCTCTAAAGGGTTGCTGGTTAGAAATTTTGGGAATCATTGGTCTAGAAATATTTTTTACTGTATTAGGCATTCCGCTTAATAGAGTGTGATTTCTACGACGTTGAGTTTCGCGGGCAATAATCGATCACGCTTGTAATTCCGTCGGTGTACAAACTTAATAATATCTAACTAATCCAATAGTTCTATAGTCCGCCTCCGTAGTGTAATGGTCAGCACGCTCGGCTAACGTTCTGGAGGCCCCGGGTTCGATTCCCAGGGGGGTCAAATAAATTTAAATGAGTTTTCACTATCATATTTATTCAATATTACCCTGGACTGGTACCTAAAGCAGAGGGCTGATCACCTTTCCTTCATGTGGAAACGATCAAGATAACACTGCATTTATATGAAGCAGTGCCCTATGCACCATTGGGGTGCGGTAAGGGTTTTTTTATATTTTATAATCCAATAGTTCTAAGGTAAAATTGGTGATTTTTTTGTTAAAAGTAAGTTAAGTTTCAATCTTCCACTTATTTTTTTCTAAATATTTTTCTTTTCACAATATTTTGAGTACGTTAAAATCTATCAAATAAGTCGCGTAGCAATCCCGTGTCAGAGTTTCTAGGTGCAAGCTCACCCTACCATAATTTGATTCCTTTTTTATGAAGTAACGCTTAGGCCTATAAAAATAGTTTAACATGCAAATATTAATATAATATATTGATTCGTCATTAACATTGTGGAATGACATTTTCGAAACGACTTCTTTTTCTTCTTCAAACCCCCAATATATTGAATAAATATTAGAGTAAAAAATCACCTATACATATTTATTTGACCCTCCTTGGGAATCGAACCCGGGACTAGTTCGAAACTAGTCGTCTGTAATAAAATAAAAGCCAAAATGGTCTTTTTAAAAGTTTTTAATTTTTAAAATAATTAAATACTTGCATATAAAATAAAACATAAGAAATTAAAATAATACATTTTTTTCATGATTGATTTGTTCTGTATTGAATCAAATCCCTGGTTATCAAATAAGTTTAATATTTTTTTAAATTTTTAATTGAAGCTTTTGCGACCACACCGATTTCTACCATAGATGTCACATGTGATTTTTTTCCCGAAAACGTGAATTACGTTGTCAGTTAAAAAATATATTCAAGCATTCACAACTTTTCAAAATTTGAGTTATGTGCGGTGCATGCTTAAAGTGATCGTTTATTTTTTATTTCTTGAATTCGAGGGAATATAAAAGCAAAGGGGTGAACGATTTATTTATAAAAGACATCTTGTACGATGGATTGATAAATTGGCCTGCTTATTGCTGCAAGTCAATATCTTCCTAGAAACCAAATACAGTTTAGTATCGTGATTTAAGTCAGATTATGAATTCAAGAAATACTTTTGCATGTAATATTTCTTTTTTCTCTCCTTCTTACCCTTATCTACACTTAATAGTGCATAGGGCACTGCTGCGTTTAGAAGCAGTGTTATCTTGAGCGTTAAATACATCAAGTTAAGGGGATCAACTCTGCGTTTCAGGTTCCAGAACAGAGTAATATAAATAAATAGGTACAGTGAAAAATCCCTTAAATTTAATTTGACTCCCCTGGGAGTCGAACTCGGAACCTCCAGCACGGTAGCCAAATGCACTTACTATTAAATTAAGGAGGCGACGGATAGTTTTGACGTATTTTAGACAGAAAAGCCTGGAGACAGTTTGTGGACTCCATCTGCTCCACCTAGGGAGCGGATATGTTTAAAAATAATAATAATGAAAGCTTTAAATTAAAACTATTAAATTCTACCAGTTAATGTCATAAAAATGGAAATATATCGTCTTACGCTAATTAAATGCTAAAACAATAAAATTAAATGAACGTAACTGAACCCCTCTTAGTGCTGAAGTAGCTGCTGCTCGACCTCCATGCTGGATCATAAAATTGGCTATTAAAATTCAGATTCTTTAGTCTTTGGATACGTTCCCTAGAACGGCGATGTCGTAATTTGTAATTTGCGAGCTTTATATACTGCCATCCGAGTGCAGAGCAACCGGATGCTATTGTGCAGAAAAGCTGTAAAGCCATAAATTGTATGACTTGGAACAAGACTTGCCTAACACTTTTTTTTCATTAATTGATTCGGCAGTCACTTTGTGGTAAAATCTACCCATTTTTAATTAATGTATTACTTGGCAAATACCACTTTTTCTTAAAATCTACTGTGACATGTGTTTCGATGCATTTCACATCATTTTCGGTATACACATACGGTCACATACGGTATACACATATGGTATTTACTAAGTAATATATTATTTAAAAACTTTTTTTATCATTCAAAATTAAGGCCCAGCATTAGTTAAGCTACATTCATTTCACCGGAGACCACCGGAGAGGTCAATTGCCTGCTCATGCCCGATTTTTTTAAAGAATGTATTTTGGATATTTTTTTGTTTTTTAAAAAAATGTGTGGAGAAAATATTTTTATATTTTTTAACTCCTTACCTTCAAAAGCTCTATTTTTCCAAACCACACAATTGTTTCGAAGAAAAACCTATGTTTTCAATACAAAAATGGTGTAAACTGGACTGCTGCAGTATACAAATAGATTCATAAAAAGGGCAATAATATGTACCAACACTGGCGGCAGCCACTTGACGGATATCATCTTTTACACTTTACAGAAAAAATTTTAAAAGTCCTCATAAAGATTCCCAATACTCAAAATCTTTTATTTAATTTAGTAACAATTTTTTGTATACTGCTACTGTCTAGTACACAAATGTCAAATATGATTAACGTACGAAGCCATTTGCAAAAATTATAACATCATATGATAGGGTAATTAATTTTGTGCCACCTATATATTTAAAATATCTGATCACAAACTAGGTATTTTTTAGAATTATTTCCATTTTATTTATGGAGGTAAGATACGTGTGGGTATAACCTATACAATTCGGGTCGCAAGACTCACCCTAGATGCTGAAGATACCACCTAAAGGGAAGCCAATTTGCAGTAAGTTAATTATTTCCACGTAGGTATGTGTACATACCCCTTTCCTAAATAACGTTATTCGTTAGGTCTTGCATACATCGCCTACGTTAAGTTGAAACCTCCTTGTAACTTGTTACAAATACAAGAGCAATTATGTACATAATAAATATGTTTACTCTCGCGAGGGTAACTTGAGAACTATAAAACATACAACACGCAAGGAAGAGGAAACTAACATCAAGAATTTATTTATTTTTCTTTATTACTCTTAAAATAAATGTAGGCCCAATTAAAAGGTAGCCCAATAAATAAAGCCCCAGTAAGCAATAGTCCGAAACTAAATTTTCTTTTAACCTAGGTAGCATTAAACGTGTGTAATTGTTTCTTTTTTAAACACCGTTTATGTATTAAAAAATAAACAGTTTTTCTTTGAAATAAATATATGGCTTTAAAAAGAAAGAGTTATTGAAAGGTAAGGACAACAAAAAAAAATGTATATGCTATATATATATATATATATATATATATATATATATATATATATATATATATATATATATGTATATATAAATGTATATATATATATATATATATATATATATATATATATATATATATATATATATATATATATATATATATATATATATATATATATATATATATTAATGTGTGTAAATTATGTGTTTAGTAAAACTTAATATATGCTTTTGAAGGCATGTTAGTAAGACCCTTAAAAGTTTAACACTTTTAAAATTTACATATTTACATTATATTACATAAGTTTGAGATAAAATCTGTATAACTTTTGTTGAATAATTCGTATTTTCACAAACATTTACGAATAATAAAATAAATACTTTAATTTTTAATTTCAAAGATATGTTTATTAGAGTTTCAAAATTTGTTAGAAAATTCCGATGGTATTCAAAGAAAGAATAAATAAAACGAAGTTAGTTCGATAATTTCGAGAAAAGTTCGCATCATTATGTTCGAGAAAAGTTCGCATAAATTTTGGCATAAGCAGATCAAACGGATACTCATTACGGAAGGAGTTTCAACGTTAGCTGTAAGAAATTTTGCAAATGCCTTTTAAAAAAGAACTCAGATCGCATTCGTTTTAGTACATGTCTTAAAACATGGTTGTTCTGTAACATTTTTATGACCTTAAACGATTATATCATTTCACAATTTTTTCGGAGGTGTCCAAATCCTTGTTCATAAATTTAAGTTTCTGTACTTGGGGGTTAGTTTTAGATTTGAATATCTCAACACAGATGAATAAGAATTTGGATGTCTAAGTATCACATTATTTGTTTGTGTCCGCCTCCGTAGCGTAATGGTCAGCATGCTCGGCTACCGTACCGGAGGTCCCGGGTTCAATTCCCAGGGGGAGTCAAATAAATATAAGTGATTTTTTCACTCTTATATTTATTCAATATCACCCTGGACTGGTACCGGAAGCGGAGGGCTGATCACCTTTCCTTCATGTGTTAACGATCAAGATAACACTGCGTTTATATGATGCAGTGCCCTATGCACCATTGGGGTGCGGATAAGGGTTTGAATGAAAAAAGTATCACATTATAAGGTGCATTAAAATTTAAAATCAAGTTTTCAGGCTTCTCCCAGTGTGTAAAATAATTCGGTTGGGGTAAATAAAGGGTCTTTTAAAAACCAACCAAAGACGGCTCCAGCAAACTCACAAATTAAGCGTCATGAGATTTACGATATATGTAGAAGTTTCAAAAATTTGAGTAGTGCGGTTGTTAGTCTTGTGTAAAATGTTCTCCGGTTGTTAAGTGATCACTTAACCAGCCTATGATTGGTTATGAGCCCTACAAATACGCAAACTTTTATATTCTTCTTCATTTATATTAAGATTTCAAAATTATTGTTATTTTATTTATTGTTTCGGCATTTACTTTGTGGTAAGACATGATGAAATCATGAAAGAATTCATTTGTTTTTTTTTTACCACTTGAGTTTATTTTATGACGACTTGTTTCGGAAGCTAAGCTTCCATCTTCAGGTCTCAATGTACATTTGTTATGTTATGTTTTGTTTAAATTTACGTTTAGACCTGAAGATGGAAGCTAAACTTCCGAAAATAGTAGTCATAAAATAAACTCAAGTGGTAAAAAACAAGTGTTTTCTTTTAGAATTTTACTCATTTTATTTAATTAATTATGTTATCATTACTGATTTCCAGAATATTATGGTCATATTTTTGCATTATCAGAAATTTTCAATCAGTAAAATAATATTTTTTAACATTAATTGTTTATACTTGTTTTTTCGTGTTTCCTTATAAGATATTATTAAAAATAAATAAATGTGATAAAACTCTTTACAGTTTAAACTGAAATTCCTCGCAATTCAAGGCAGACACGTCACACACACTCAGCGCAACATCGCTGAAAACAATTTCAAACATTTCAGGATGCGATTGGGATGACGTCACCTCCATGAAGCAAGCGAATAGTAAAGCTCGCAGACCGGATGCAACTGAAAGTTTGTATCCCGTGGAATACTTCCTGCAGAGTGAAAGCCCTGACATCCGGTCAACTTTAAATATCGGACACACTTCGAATGGGAATCAGTGCATTGAAAAGTTTTCTATAGAGTTGCCTGTGATTTATGACCAGCAAAAGTGATAAGGCTTAGCGTTGAGTCTTCAGTGAGCTTTCCGATAAACATTTGTGTGGAACATATTCTTCCTGCTGATTAAACAAACTTCATTTATCGTATCACTTACTCTATGGAATCGTATAACAAACTTACGGAATGCATCGAAACACATGTCACAATAAATTTTATTAAGTAGTTGTATTTACCAAGTAAAATATAAGTAAAAATGAATAGATTGTACCACAAAATGACTGCAAAATCAATTCATGAAAAAACTACTACTTTATGGGTAAAATGGACTTGAAACAGTTGGTACAATTAATCAAAGACAAAAAAATAAGTACAGCAGTAAGTTACGAAAAGGGGATTCAGATTTGCATACTCATACTTTTAATTATATTATTTTTTGACTTCTTAACATAGATGATGAAAAATATGGGTGTCTGGGCTTTCAAAATATTGTACTAGTTGTAAGTGACTGCTAGTCTTTAAAGGTTATTATTTTACATATATTTTTCATTTAAAATCCTAAATAACCTTCAAATCCTCTACTTCATTTGGTTTTTCTCCCTTACTGCAATCTTTTATGTAAATTCAATTTCATTTTCCTTTGACACACTCCACATCTAAAAAAGTATTCGTAAAAAGTACACAGAAACAGGGACTTAATCTTAAAAATAGCCTTAAATATTTTCTTCATCACTCTAAGAAAGCATTTTTCCCGGATTATGTTTCTCTTTATATTCTCCGGGTACGTTTTCAGTTACCAGGGCGAGAGATTAAACCGGAGTAAAATTTCTAAATCCCCTGAAAATACTTTCAGCAAGTAATTTTTCAAGACATTTAACGGACGCTGGTGTAAGAAAATTTCTTTTGTGGAAAGTTTTCCATTGTATTGTTTTATATAGCTGTTACCCGGAAGGCGACGTAAAGTTTCACACAGTTTTGTGCCGATAGGAAACGCGTGTTTTGGTGAATAATTAGGAGATGATGGGCGATTATCCAAGAATTTTAGCATAGAAATCGTACGAAAAATGATGATGGAAAAGGGTTAAGCAAAGAATTTCCTAAATTGAAATTTACCATTTATTATTATAAGGTTTTTCACTTCAAATTGGATGTTTTATAAACCAAATTGGATATATTAAAAATCAAATTGAACGTTATACAAATCAAATTAAATATTTTACAAAATAAATTTTTGGATGTCTTAGTATATTTTATAAAAAGGATGGAATTTAAAACCATATTTTTATATTAGTACTACATATACCCTCAGAGTGAATACCTGCTCACATCTTTTATTCTTAATATTAACAAGTACGTTAAGTTGGCAAGCCTGCGCGGCGCGCTGTCATAGTATGTGCGTGCGATGTGTGCTGAAGTTTTCAGACAAGATTTTTTTTAGTACTTTAAATCATGAGTACAATAAATACATTTTTTTATGTTCTTTTCTTTTAATTTCCAATATAAAGTCCAATTAGTTTTGTAAAACATGCAATTTGGCAAATATGGGTATAAATTGACAAATAAATAAAACAATTAAAAGAAATTGAAACCATTTTTATGCAAAACGTTCAGAATCATATAATCTATTGCAGCATAAATAAGGGATGCATCTGAAAACCGTTTGAATGTATAACCGATTAAAAGAGATTCGCAATTTATATTTTTATAGCCGTTGTAAAACTCGTTTAATTTGAATCGCCGCTGCACTAATTCGCCAATAAATGATCGATAGTGTAATTGCATTTTTCTACAAAGCACAGCATCTACTAGAAACTGGCATACCATTGCATTGGTGGAAAAAAAGAGTAGCTGCACTTTTTAAATTATTGAATTTCAATTGTGTACGGCTGATGAAATGTGAAAGTCGAAAGTTCAAATAGTTTGTTAATATCATTTTTAACAGATAAATCAATCATTAGAATACAGGAGGACATAATAAAATACATGCGAAGCACATGCACAAGGACATAATTAAAAACAATGTACACAACTATGTTTTGAGTTATGTCCTTACAATATATTTCCTGTACCCAAGTTAGCCAGCTGCCTGACATATATAAAATAGAATCAAATCCATGGGATCCTATGTATAATAAATGATCTGAATAAATATTTTACGGAAAGATATTTGTGTTAGTAATGAGTTATATGTTATTCTTATTTGTTTTTTAAACATGCTTCTTACCTCAAGTTTTTTTTATATACCTATTTATTATACTATTTTTTATACTATTTATTATATTTATGTTTCAGTCTTGTTAACCCATATCTCCAAAATGAGAAGAATATTATATATATTTATAACTTACGTATGTAATAAATAAATATCGAAAATCTTCACGTAAAGTTCCTTTAGTATTTGTTGAATAGTCTTCATAAACGACTTGAACAACAACGAGAAAAATATTTATAAATTGATAAGTTCCTTAATATCGGAATATCATGCCAACAAAGAACCATAAACTCCTACAGATTATAATAAATCTTTCAACCCCATATCGTACAGCCTAGGATTTTGTAATATAAATATCCTAAATGTTCATTTGAAAATAGTCCAATTTCATTCAAGATTTTTATATTATTTATTGTTTCGGCATTCACTTTTGTGGTAAGGCATGATAAAATTTTGAATGAAAAACACTTGTTTTTTGCCACTTGAGTTATATGTATATATATATATTTTATTATAGCGACTTGTTTTGGCAGCTATGCTTTTATCTTCAGGTCTAAAAATAAACAGGTTTTTAGGTTTTTTCGGATTCTGCAGCCAAAAATTAAATAGGAACAGTTAAAAAAATCGCGGGCACCAAAATGTTGGCCTGTGTTGTGTCATTCCATCAATGATGGAATTCTACCAAGTAAATGTTATTGAAATGAGAATATAATACAAGATTTTTATATAATATAATATATATAAGATTTTTCTACTCCAAAATGCAACACCAAGCAATTTCAGCAAAACTTCAAATATTTGGCAATCAAACATTTCAATAAACTCCCCAAAGAAATAAAAAAAATAGATGATATTAAAATCCTTAAGAAAAAAATTAAAGCTCTATACATATAATTTTTTTTTTAAATATTTAAAAAAAAAAACTATGAAGTATATCTTTTATTATATAACATTAAACCACGAGTGTAAGTCCCTTTCCAAGCACAAGAGCACAGACTCTTTTATGGAGAGGCACAGCGAATCGAAATATAAAAGTTCTCCATATGTATAAATGATTCAAATGTATTATGTTATAAATAAAAATGTAAATATATTAAATGAATAAAAAAAAATTAAAAAAATAAAAAAATAAATACAAAGTTTTATCTAAATTATTTTTTTAAAGTCCAGAATGTAAAGAGATAGCTGAAAATTTCTTCCCTTACGCAGATTATTCGCAAATTAATAAAATTGTTGTCGTTTCCATTTCATTTAGGAAACAGGTGGATTTGATTGCCTTCAACGAAACGGTAGCAAAACAATCTTATAGGTAAATAACTGCCTAATTTAATGTTATTTATTCGACAACTCAAACATTATCCTGTGCATATTACTACCCTTAGCATTATGAAAGCAATTTCGAAATAGATTTATTATGTACGTAATTTTATTGATATGATTTATATTGGCAATTACGTATTTTTTAAATTCAACTAATTTACTCAACATAACACCGATTTCCCACTTGGGAAGACAGAGAGAATAGAACACCTAGTAACGTAAACCTTTTTCAATCTTTAAACATCAAAGTTCAAACTTAGTTTTAACCACATTATAAGTTTTTTATTGATTTGGCGTTTAATTTGTAGAACTCCATTTTAATTTATGCATTCATTTTTAAATCAAGCACAGATTTTTTGAGTCTACTAAGTTGTATTTGATTAAAAAAAAACACATGAATATTAATATTGTGACAAGTGTTTCGCCTAGTTGTGGCATTTTCAAACGAATGTGAAGATTAAATGAACTGACGTTCCTTATGTAGTTATACAATTCTAGGTACTTAAGCGATAGTTTTAACATGTGCAGTAATAATTTATGGGAGACAACAATAGTAATTCACTTTATTAGTTATTATATATACCAGTTTTGACAAGTACCTTGTCATCTTTAGGGATGGATACATACTAAATGAGATACGTAATTACAAGGATGTAAACGAATGAATTAAGATGATAAAGATGGAAAAGAGAAACAAAAATAAAAGTTTTCATAAACTTTTTTTATTTTTCAAAAGCTTATAAAATATGCCAGAAAATATCATTAAAAAACATTCAAGAAATGTTATAAATCTCTGATGCTAAATGCTCTGAATAAAACTTGAAGAATTTATGCTGTATAGCGTCGATATGGTTTCATATCAACATAAGCATGAATAGTGAATAGTGTTATACACTTACTGCTTCCATTATGCAGACGAAATTCTATAAATCAATTTCGACGTACGTACCCAAAGCCGACCCCTTTAGAGCAGTAAAGATTTATGATTTGTTTGGAGTCTGAAGCAAGTTTGCATTCAATTCCTATTTCACTAAAAATATATATATATATATATATATATATATATATATATATATATATATATATATATATATAATATATATATATATATATATATATATATATATTTAATATATACACGTGCGAAACTATGATATTCAATGAAACGATAAAAAAAAATTAAGATTACTTTAATTGAGCTTTTGATTAGGTTTATATATATATTTTTTTGACATTTCATCAAAAATGAAGAAGAATATGGAAGTCTGGGCATATACAGGGTTGACGACCGTCATAGGCTGGTTTTACGGCCGTCAGCCCCGTAAATGCCCAGACTTCCATATTTTTCTTCATCTTTGATGAGATGTCAAAAAATAATATGAAGACTGGAGATAATCCAGATTTGTGAACAAGTATTTGGACACACTAAAAATGTTGTAATTCAAAAGGTGTCTACATCTACTCTGTTTGTTGATGATCACAATCATCAACAACGATCACTTAAACCAGCCTATGACGGTCGTAAGCCCCGTAAATACCCAGACTTCCATATTCTTCTTCATCTTTGATGAGATGTCAAAAAAAATAATATGAAAATAACTCCTGTAATTGGAGATAATCCAGATTTTGTGAACAAGTATTTGGACATACTCAAAATGTTGTAAATAAATTATCTGGTCAAATTATAAGCTTAATAATAAAAATGAAAATGGTATTTTCTGGCGTTTCTCATGTGTGTGATTATAATCCGGGATTCGGATCTCACATACTAATATAAGAGTTTCTGCTTAATAAAAAGCTTCTTTACATTTCACCAATAGATGTCTCTAGTGAAGTTTTAGTGATTCATTAACAAGGTTTCTAAATTGGTTCATATATATAGAACTTCCAAGAATTTGAGTAGTGTGGTTGTCAATAATGGGTAGAATTGGTGAATGTTACACGTGTGTAAAGTGATCACTTAAACCAGCCTATGACGGTCGTAAGCCCCGTAAATACCCAGACTTCCATATTCTTCTTCATCTTTGATGAGATGTCAAAAAAAATAATATGAAAATAACTCCTGTAATTGGAGATAATCCAGATTTTGTGAACAAGTATTTGGACATACTCAAAATGTTGTAAGTAGGTATATTTCCATTAATTCATTCGGTAGTCACTCTGTGATACAATATTCATCCAATTTAATTGAAATTTCACTTACAAACACCTTTAAACGGGGTTTAAAAATTACGCAGAATGCATTGAAACAGTGTCACGATAGATTTTAAAAAAATAGTGGTATTAACCAAATTAAAACTAAAAAAGGTATATTCTGAAGTTTTTCTTCAGAAAACAGAATATTTAAAAGTAACACCATTTAAAATCACTGTTTCTCTGAGTCTCATATACGGACTCGGACTTATTTTTACTGCCTTAGTTACAAGTCTGATATACATATCAGCAACTTTTATAAGTACGAGTATGCAACCCTGAATACCCAAGTCGTTATTGCAATAATATTTTTCGTATTTACCATTTTCCTTTAAATATTGCACTTATATCTCTCCCAACTGATATTATTCACAACACCTTTGCATCTTGTTGAAATCTTTTTGTACCTCTCTCATTTCAAAACATTTTTTTCCCACTAAAACATTTTCCTTTCCTCGATACATCAATATTCAGTAATTACGTTTCTGTTCGAGGGGAATACGAATGATAATAAGAGTAATTACTCTGGAATAAATATCCTCTTTTTGTGAATAATGCACCAGGTCTGATGACCTTTGAAAAACGCCTGAAACATTACTATCCATCTTTTAAATCCTAACTGCCCATCATTTCGTACTTTCTTGGTTATTCCATCTCCCCCTTTCAACTTCTTAGCAAATACTTTCACCTTGTTTTCACAAATTTAATGTTTATAATGCTGTATATTTTTTTCGTTCGTGCTATAAATTATTATTTTTTCGTTATTCAACAAATTTCCCTTAGAAAATATTTATCTTATTTGTACATACAAATGTACATCACAAACATCAAAACGTTTTTTTTTTTCAATAAAACGTCAATAAGAAATAATCCTTCATATTCAGCATTTCACGTTGAAAATCACTTTCGAGGAATTGAAATAATAATGTCTCTTTTAATATTTGTTCGGAATTTTATTAAACGTACGAGATTCTGCGAGGCGGGGAGTTGTACGGTCGACTGATTACTGGAGTACCTGAGAGGAAAATAATATTCCATGACTTGGAAATATTTTTATTCCTTTTACCAGTATTAGGAGGAAGTAGGAAGCGTGGCTTATTATTCCGACGACAGATATGGTTCATACACTTACCCACTTTTCTTTCAACAACCTTTTAAATTAATGTATTTGTTAGAAATGTGTGTAAGAGAAAATTTAATCCGAACGGAAATTGCTTCTCGTAACATACACACACACACACACACATACATATATATATATATATATATATATATATATATATATATATATATATATTATATTTATATATATATATATATATATATATATATATATATATATATATATATATATATATATATATATATATATATATATATATATATATATATATATATATATATATATATATATATATATATATATATTATATATATATATATATATATATATATATATATATATATATATATATATATATATATATATATATATATACTACTACTACTACTACCATCACGCCGTTTCCCCGCAGGGGTAGGCAGAGAGGATGGAACGCCACACTCTTCTGTCCTGACATACACTCCTCGCCTCCTTCACATCCATACATCTAGTCATACATGCCCTCCGATTACGCAGACTTTTATATATTTATATATATATATATATATATATATATTATTCCACATCTATATATATATATATATATATATATATTTATATATATATATATATATATATATATATATATATATATATATATATATATATATATATATATATATATATATATATATATATATATATATATATATATATATATATATATATATATATATATATATATATATATATTTATATATCTATATATATATATATATATATATATATATATATATATATATATATATATCTATATATATATATATATATATATATATATATATATATATATATATATATATAAATATATATATATATATATATATATATATATATATATATATATATATATATATATATATATATATATATATATATATATATATATATATATATATATATATATATATATATATATATATATATATAGATGTGGAATAACGTGATAATTTATTTGAGTTTATTTATGTAACTACGACTAGTTTTACTAACAACGATGTTCTCATCAACAGGTAAAAATACAAACTGTACTTTTGATTCTGTATTTTTACCTGTTCTGAGAACATCCGTAGTTCCCGAAATTAGCATGTTTACATCAATAAATTTGTGATAAATTAGATATTATTCAATAATTATCATGTTATAGCCGATAAGTGATTTTCAATAAGTGATTTTCGTCAAATTTTTGTTCTCAATATTGCTTGATTCATACGTTATATAGCTAGGTGTAATATCTAAATATATCATTAAAATTTATTGTAATATCAAATCGAAGATAAAAGCAGGTCGTGTAGAGTAACTCGTAATTTCAAATCTAACATTGGTGCTTGAACCGTAATTACTTCGATAAACCTTCAGGATGTGGTGAGTTTAATTACCGTATTGGGATTCGGGTGGAAGAAGGATGGAATTGTAAATTGGGGAATCAATAAAATGTTCAACCTGATAGGAACGTAGTCAATTACTATGCAAATGAAAAGAGACAAGATCGATCGATGAATGATTTTCGAATGATGAACATAAAATTGTATCAATTCGATGCAGCAAAGAGTGATTGGGATTGGAATATAGAAATCTGGACACGATATATATGTACATATATATATATATATATATATATATATATATATATATATATATATATATATATATATATATATATATATATATGTATATATATATATATATATGTATATATATATATATATATATATATATATATATATATTATATATATATATATATATATATATATATATATATATATATATATATATATATATATATATATATATATATATATACATATATATACATATATGCTATACTGCTTAGCATTTTCAACAATTCAAATAATATAATAAAAGTAAATAGAAAATAAATTTTAACAAATTTTAAAATAAGTTTAACACAAGTGGTAAAAAAGAAGTGTTTTAATTTACAATGCATCATATGAAGCTATTGTTATTTGGTGATATTTTTAGAAACGAATTAATTTTAATTTTAATGACAATATTACCGATCTTTCGTTTCGTCGTCATTTTAGAAACGTACGGCTGAATGGAAATGGATGACAAAATGAATGTCAGCATATTGTGAATGTACGGACGTGTCAGTGCTACAGGTACTCAGCCGTGGGTGCCACCCCTAACTGGCTGAATTATTTGGTATCAGCTGGCCGAGATAACGTAATGAATATCACATTATTCAGCGTTCATTATGCAACTGGATAGTACGTCACACGTACAGGGTGATTTGGGATTCAAATAGGGAACTTCTCAAACTTTTTAAATCCCAAAAATTTGCGGAGGATGCATCAACATACTTAACAAAAAATAATTTTAAATGTGCTGCTAAGTATTCTATGTGTGATATGATGTATGATTACCTAGCTCTGTTAAACTCATCAGAATCATGAATGTAAAACGCACATACTTGATCATACATTCTTGCTTATTATGTACAAGGTTTATAAATCATTAAGTGGATTTTTGTTTCTTCTAACTAATTCAGTATGTTTTTATTTGAATCTGTGTTGGGAACAGGAGTAATAATCTAGTGTGGACTTCAGCATTTGCTCATTGCTGGGAGGAAACCACGTAAAACTTCTTAGGAGAAGGCGGACTGTTGACTGTCATTCGATCATATATTACATATTATGAACTTTAAGTTATAAAATAAAAACATAAATTCTTCTTTTTCAAAGTCGTTATAACATTCATACAACGTTAAGATAGCTATGAAGTTTAAACAATATGTATTTATGGTGTACTTCGTCGAGCACAAAAGAAATTTTTTGTTTTTTCTTCATATAACAAAATTTTTACCAGTATTGGAATTTTTATTAAGATAGCCCCCTTTCTTTGTAATTGATTACATAAACTATAAACAGCTATTATCGTCAGCCAAACTACGAAGTTTTACTTAAAAAATCAATGTTAATACCATTTTTCGTAAAGTGTAAATTATGTTTTCTCACGACCGCCTAGCTCAGCACCTTTTGCAAAATCCAAAATCCAGGTTTTAATAGACCAATTTTAACTTTATTTTTACTTGGTAAATACTTGTACCACTATTTCTGAAAATCTACAGTTACTCGTATTTCGATGCATTCCGCATCATTTACGAATATCGTAAAAATGATGAGGGACTCTTTTATTAGGATGTATCCAAGATCTCAACCGGATTATTTTACGCACTGAGAGACGCCTGAAACCATGATTTAAAATTTTTGTTCAACTTATAATTTTACCAGACTATTTTATTAACTGAATATCCGCTTTCATGGTGTAATGGTTATCGTGGTTAGCTCCCGTTCTGGGGGTCTCAGGTTCGTTTCCTAGTGGGGGGTTGACTTTTTGTGATTTTACACTTTATTTTTATTAAATATTACCCTGAATTGGTCTATGATCACCTTGCCTTTGTGTAAGTAACGATCAAGACACCACTGAGTCAGTACGATGCAGTGCCCTATGCACCTTTGGGTGCGGATAAGGGTTAGATTTTTTTGCATTCACAACGTGTTGTGAATACGAATTGTATTTTGTATTTTCACCCGTTGATGAGAACATCTGTAATTCTCGAAACTAGTTGTGTTTACATCAATAAACTCAAATGTGGTCTTATACAAGTGTTTTAGATTAATGTTTGAATCAAATAAACGCTGTTTTGCACCACTTAACCTAATAATGACCTAAATCTAGTAGTTCTGATAAATTGATTATGCATTTAATTATTAAATTTGCTGACGCAGCAAGCGAAAATCTGTCCAAAGAGCACGTACATGGCCATTATTCAATTTGGGTGACGCAATTCCACCGATGCTGTTCCGCATATAGTACAAACATTATAATATATTTGTGATGCCCAATTGAGATGGACATTTTGCACAATAAGTGCACAGTTTGAATGCCAGCGGTGGGCAACAGACAGCCGTGAAACTGCGAAATGTTTATCCCCACCACTATCCGTAGTACCGGGAGGGGGTGTAATTAATTTACCCCACCCAGTTTTCCAAGGCTATTCATTTCTCCTCAGTCCTTATTTACTATATCTGCTGGATGTTACTCTTCTACCCTCATTTACTCCTGGGAACTACAAATTATCATCTCTCTCTTTATTCTACCTTTCTACAACAATAATAAGAAAGCTATCAGGAAGAATAATATTGTATTTCTTTGTGCTTTTACAATTTGACCTAACCTGACTTAAGTTTAAGTTGAGCTAAGCTAACCAAATGTTAGCTCAAACCCAGCCGTACCTTACCCGTTACAACTTTTTATTTATATATACTGGTATTGTCAACCTTAATGATACGATATCAATAATAATATCAATGATTTGACCTTTTTTATATTGATATTTCCATATTATTTTTTGACATCTCATCAAAGATGAAAAAGAATATTGAAGTCTGGGCATTTACGGGGCTGACGACAGTCACAGGCTGGTTTAAGTCATCACTTTACACACGTGTAACATTCACCAATTCTACTCATTATTGACAACCGCACTACTCAAATTCTTGAAAGTTCTATATATATATGAACCAATTTTGAAACATTGTACTGTGAGATGAAAAGAAGACTTCATCTGTGATGAGATGTCAAAAATAATATGAAAAATTCTCCTTTAATTGGAGATAATCCAGATTTGTGAACAAGTATTTGGACACACTCAAAATGTTGATATTTTCACATAGATAATGATGAATATGCAAGTATAAGTATTTATAGGGCATACGACCTATCGTTAGGTGGTGTAATTGATCACTTTATTTATGTGTGACATTCACCATTCTACACATGATTGACAAACATACTACTCAAATTTCTTATTAAAGTTAAGGTTTTTTTGCAGAGACTTCATGAAATATGTGTAGGTAAGATTCTTACCAAATTATTTTACATACTTACTAGGAATTGCTTTGAATATATGATTTTTTTTTTATTAAACTTATATTTATTTGTTGTAACTGCAGACAGTTGGTAAAATTCCATATTGAATTGTTGGGTAATATATCCAAAATTAAACATGCTTATTGGATTAAATTCTACTTTATTTACATACATCTATGATATGTGATGCGTTTCGTGTTTGATAATATCTTAATTAGACGAAACGCGTCACATATCATATACATATAAATAAAGTAGAATTCAATCCAATAACCGTGTTTAATTTTGGATATATTACCCAACAAACTTATATTTATCTGGTTGTTTTATTCATAACGCTTTGAGTGTGTACAAATCTTTGCTCATAAAGTTGGGGTTTGTCCACTTGGGGATAAAATACATATTATTTTTAATATAAATTTTTCAACCCATATTGAAATATTAATATTTAAATACTTTTATTTATAATATAATTCAGTAAAAATCTAACATATATATATATACATTGTAAGGGTTTGAAAGAACGCAACAGGGTTGCGTTTTTTCAAATTATTTTTCATTAGGTCAATAAGAATCGTTACCCATTTATTATACAGAAAAAATCTTAGAATATACACCACATTAATAACTAAACAAATATTTTTTGATGACTTTATGAAGAAAAAAAAATGAGATAGTCGAAGGCAATGCCCTTCAATGTTATGATCAATTTAACAGTGGTACAAAATTTCTAGGTAAAACTTTCTTAAGATTTCATTGAATATACGTTTTTCAGAATCCAAGATATAACAAGAAATATTATTTCACTAAATTTCAACAAATTTCATCGCCTGACTGGTTTCAAACAATGGAAACAGTTAAGAATCTGTCCTGTTATATAATACTTTACGTGGATGTTATGTGAAGGGAGTTTTATAGCATGGAAGAATGCTTCACATTTATATCGTAGTATTCTTTACACTAGAGCTCTCGAGATAAATTTAACAAATATGAACGGCAGAAGAAAAATGGGCCAATGTCAAAAATGTCCAGAAATGCATTTCTAAAAATATCCATTTATTTTTATTCCACATCTAAGAATGCCACACCCATTGGCGTGCACAGATAATCAACTAAGGTAAGCAGTAGAGGTAGGTTGTCAGGTAAGCTGGTACTACTTACTAGGGTAGGCAGTAGATGTAGGTACTAACGTAAGCTAGGTACTACTTATTAATGTAGGGTAGGTACTGGTTGCGTTTTTTATATATCAAGCGGGTAAGTTGGGATAGGCACAGCTTTTCTGCCTATATTCAATGCATCCCCTGGCCACACTAATGTGTATTTGCAAACAATCTGCACCTCTTCCATAATGCATGCATCTCCTCATACAAACCCGCCATTTATCATCCTGTTTTGACCACTTTCAAGTATTTGAAATACTTCATTTTTATTATTACTTTTCCTCGATATCCCTCTACTTTTATTACCAACCACATTCGCCTTATAAATTTATTTAACTGATCCTTTTTCACACATTCCATATAATACATATATCAAAAGCATCTCAACACACCTTTCTTAATTTTTTTTTATTTACATATCGTAGTCGTACAGGAGAATGTGACCAACTACCAAAACGTAAAATGTTCAGGAGGGCCATTTAAGTCACTTTTGCTTGGCAACAAAATAAAAACCAATGCAGTTAGACATTTTTAACAAGTCAGTATAAGTATTATACTTCCAATTTTTAAATCCTTTGGGATTATTTCAGGGCAATATTAAAATGTTTAAACAAATACAAAAACACGCGCATGTTTGAATGCATTATTGTTCCAAAGATCCTAAGTAATCGAAAAATTAAAGATATTACGAATTTAGTGAAAAATAAGTAGAGTTTTTTTAATTGAATAAATTAAGTGGAAGTAATTATCATCCATTTTTAATTTGAGTTTTACTTACAACATTTTGAGTGTGTCCAAATACTTGTTCACAAAATCTGGATTATCTCCAATTACAGGAGTAATTTTCATATTATTTTTTGACATCTCATCAAAGATGAAGAAGACTATGGAAGTCTGGGCATTTACGGGGCTTACGACCGTCATAGGCTGGTTTAAGTGATCACTTTACACACGTGTAACAAGAATTTGAGTAGTGTGGTTGTCAATAATGGGTAGAATTGGTGAATGTTACACGTGTGTACAGTGATCACTTAAACCAGCCTATGACGGTCGTAAGCCCCGTAAATGCCCAGACTTCCATGTTCTTCTTCATCTTTGATGAGATGTCAAAAAATAATATAAGTTTTACTTAGTAAATATCACTCTTTCTTCAATAGTGGTATTTACTGAGTGAAACTTAAATTAATTAATAAATGTATTTGGTATTTCAATTCTACCTTATTATGATTTCATCTCTGTTACAACATTACTTTAGTGCTGTATGTAATTACATGTTTATGTTTAACTTAATACGAAAATGTTACTTTATTAAGTATGTATCATGTTGTTAGGATAATCACAAGGAAAGGTAATTAAAGAAGCCCCGGCGGTTGTTGGATAATAAAATTTAATATATTATGTGCAAAGCAGCCAAATTACTAACCGTTTTGTTGAGACAAGGTTGTGTGCTATAAATTTTTAGTAGCTCTGTAAAATAATGTTTTTAGCAGACTTTCAACAGGTTTCGTTTTGCTTAAACTCTTGCATTAATTAAGACTTATTATAACTCAAAACTATAAATCTTTTCTAGAAATTTGCGATCGTTTATGAATTCTACTGATATAAAAAAAACTCTGAAAATAAATCGAACACAAGCATTATCTTCAACCACTTATATTTCGATAAATTTTTTCCAATCAGTTTATATAAATACGTCATCTTATTCAGGGGTGGAAACTTAACAAAAAAGAATCATAGCTTAGAGTTTAAATATAAATTTTTATTATATTATTAGATTAAAACCAATATTTTTAGCTTTTCCACTTTATTTTTATTTGACCAGCGACCGGGTTTCGTCGTTACCGACATCATCAGACTGGTCTGATGACTGTCTGATGATGTCGGTAACGACGAAACCCGGTCGCTGGTCAAATAAAATAAAGTGGAAAAGCTAAAAATGTTGGTTTTAATCTAATAATATAATAAAAATGCAATTCCATCACGAAGTGTCAGTGGATAATATAAATCTATTAAATTTTTATTAGTTACTTTCATTAATTGACCGCCTTTGTAGTGTAGAGGTTAGCGCGTTTAGCTACCTGCTAGAAGACCCAGAATCGATTTCCGGGTGGGTTAAAATTAAGAAAAGTGATTTTTTACTCAAATATTTATTCATTATTACCCTGGACTGTTGCCTGAATCGTAAGGCTGATCGCCGTACATTCGTGTATTCAACGATCAACACTGCTTTTATAAAATGAAATGCCTTATTCAACTATTGGTAGCAGATAAGGGCTGAAAGAGGAAGATGATGATTTTTTATAAAGTTTATAAAATGTGCCATAAAACACATACCACGAAACATTAAAAAAAAATATAAATCTAGATTTGCGATATAATTTGTGATAAAACAATAATCTATTATGACTTACGGACTAATTTTGTTTGATAATCAGCTCATATCTTATGATAACGTAATAATAAAGCTGACCGGTTTCAAAGCCAACATCTACATTCTTAGGACTACTTCAAATAGCAAACAGCTTATTCCTAACTCAAGTTTTGAGGTAGAGCCCGTTTGTTTTGGAATCGGTCTACATGATTAAGTTGCCTAGAGACATTTTGTAAGTTTAAAATAAAATCACAAGTTTTTAAGATAGTGGTTGTAGAGTAAGTATGTATAAAACGGAAAAATCACTTTTTTTTTTCAATATTGACTGTATAATAATGGTTTGTTTGTAACCTCTAGATTTAGTTTTTTCATTAATTGATTCGGCAGTCACTTTGTGGTAAAAATCTATCTTTTTTTAATTAATGTTTTATTAAGTAAATACCACTATTTCTTGAAATCTACTGTGAAACGTGTTTCGATGCATTCCGCATCATTGGGTCCTTGGGACGTTGAAGCTACTACCTCCTCTTCAACCTTCAACGTCAAAAGGATTCAACTCTAAAATTTAGAATCAGCTTCACATACAGTGTTTAAAATGATGCGGATTTTAAAAAATAGTGGTATTTAATAAGTAAAACATGAATTAAAAATTTAGTTTTTTCTTGGAATACTTCATAGTAAAAAGATTTTTTCTATAAAGAAGAAAAAAATATGTTTTGTTGACATCGTCACGTTTTGGCATGAGCCACGGAGATTGTGGTATAATATATTTTCAATAAAACCCGTCCTTCTAGGACGAAGGCTTCACGTCCGAGAAAGGCTTTTCTGGAGGGTGAAATATTCGTGTTTAGCTTTTAGCACGAATACGAGCATTTTTTCGTTTTTTATTCGATTCAGCATTATTTCAAATGACATATATTTATACCATGGCTTAAAAGGATATATTGTTGCGACCATCCGAATATTAATGAAATGCTCTTTGGACTGAAATAATACGATCTTCTATTAATTTATATTTTTAATATCAGTAATTTTAATATACAAATAAAACACTTGTTTGACTCCGCTTTATTAATGTAAACACTACCAGTTTTGAAATGTTATACAGATGTTCTCATCAACAGGTGAAAATACACAGACAAACATTAATTCACGTCGCCAATATCATAATTTTACATCATATTTATTCTGTTAAAATAATATCAAATCAAAAAATAATATTCACCTTAACTGGAATGATTTAGGAAACACTTGTTTTTATACCACTTGAGTTTATTAATGACTACTAGATTCGGAAGCTTAACTTCTATCGTCAGGTCTGAATATTAATTTTTAAAATAGCTTAATAATAACTTAACAAAAACTTTTAGCTTCCAAAAATAGTAGTCATTTATAAACTCAAGTGGTATAAAAACATGTGATTCCTTAGTAATTTTAACATGTCTTACCACAAATTAAATGACGAAACAATAAATAAAAAACCTTTACCACAATACAGATTATACCTTTTACAAAAGGAAAACGCATTAAAAGCTATTGACAATTCATTCATTCAAACCCTCGTCCAGACCCCATAATGCATAGAGCACTGCATCTTTGATGTCTGGATATACAGGGCTGAAAAGAAATGTAAAAAATATTTTGAAAATAGAGAAACCCAGATTCGTGAACAAGGATTCCCACCCAGAATGGTGGAAATCAGATCCTTTTTATCATTGCATATTACATTATTCTCTCTCACACACACACAATATATATATATATATATATATATATATATATATATATATATATATATATATATATATATATATATATATATATATATATATATATATATATATATATATATATATATATATATATATATATATATATATATATATATATATATATATATATATATATATATTATTATATATATATATATATATTTATATTATACATAAATAGTTATACACTATACCATACATTTGTACATTTGTGTTTTTCTTCAATTATAGTATAATAATATTTCCTATAAACATGACTTTTTATGACCGTTTCTACGAATGTTTCAGTTGATAATATTATATAAAGCTGGCAGCTGTTAACATTTTAATGTTCAAAATTATCTTGTACCTAAAAGGAAAAGATCGTAAAACAAGAATTAGGCGTAAATTGGGAAGATTGCGGAAATGAAAAAAGGTCAGGGAGGAAAATCTCAGGAAACTGACTACGTGTTTTTCGGTCCATTATCTGTTCAACGCTCTTTCCTCTTTATCTTTTGAGTTTGAAGGTATCAGAAAACTTTTTAATGTCTTTATTTTTCACAACCTTTTTTGAGAGAATTGCCGTTTTTTGGTGAGCGTTTAATGATGACTAACCATTTGAAAAACGAGGTATTTATTTTCAATTTCTATTGAATGTACGTCACAAATTTCGTACCTTAAATTTGAGTCTGCTTTCTTCAAAAAATAATCATTATATTCATATACACATGAGCTGAATTGAAAAAAAATATTATACTTAAAAAAATATAACAAATTATTTTATTTTTAATAATAATAATAATAAAACCCTTATCCGCACCCCAATGGTGCATAGGTTATGCACCATTGGGTGCAGGCATAGTTATCTTGATCGTTTTTACACACGAAGGAAAGGTGATCAGCCCTCTGCTTCTGGTACCAGTCCAGGGTAATATGGAATAAATATTACAGTGAAAAAATCACTTTTATTTATTTGACCCCCCCTGGGAATCGAACCCGGGACCTCCAGAACGGTGGCCGAGCGTGCTGACCATTACTCTACGGAGGCGGACAAAATTTTATTTTTAGACATTTGTAATTATAACATATCTTATACTAGTTACGCTGTACCTCTTTAAAAGAAAGACTAAGCTCTTGTCCTCGGAGAGGAACATATTGTCAATTCAATGTTTATTGTGTATACTTAATTAATGATGTATACAAGATGTATATAAAATGGAGTTTTTTTCTCTGTTATATTTGTTGATAAGTTAACCGTACAGTTAATTTGTAATAGATGTTAAGATTTTAACAATTCGAACAGTTAATATTTTAACATTTATTACAAATGAGTGTAGCATTTGAAACGGGTTGTTGATCAGTATTGTTAGCAGTTTTAAGACACTGAAAGGAAAATTAACGATTTTTGCAATGGAATAGAAATAATTTCAAAGTTATATTATTTTGAGAAATAAAAAAGACTTTGTTTTTTTTATCCACTCACATTTTTATTAACCAACTAGTTTCGGCAACAATCTGTTGTCCTCTTCAGGGTTTAGTGTAAGTTATAAATTAAACCCTGAAGAGGGCAACAGGTTGTTGCCGAAACTAGTTGGTTAATAAAAATGTGAGTGGATCAAAACACAAATTCTTTTTTATTTCTCAAAATAATACATCAATATGATCCACAAAGTAAATGCTTTCAATATTTAAAACATAATGTCAAACTTATCTACACTACGTAGTAAAAACATTAATTTTCGAATGGAATCGATGACTTTTTAAAAAGAGTATTTCATTATTTACCCATTAAAGGGTGTAAATATAAGCTTTTTATAGATCATATGATAAACACTGATCTTTTTATTTACATAGTTGATGCATAATATTGGAAACCGTATAAAAACTACACTGAAATAATAATAATAATATGTAGAATAAGTTTCCTTTCATAAAAATTTATTCAGAATTTTAAAAAATTAATTCCATGTTGCTTATTGCATCTTAATTTAAAAAATACGTGCATAAAGTGAGGGTAAAATCAATATTTGTTTCAACGCTTTCCAGCACGACTAACAAACTGAAATTTTCCAATTTCTAAGGAAAAATCATAAGGGGAGGTCTCACACATATTATTTGGATTTACAATGAATTGTATCTGTCATATATAATTTTATTAAATTACGCCGTCCATTCGCCAACCCTACACAAATATCTCCAACTTTTTAATCTTAATGTTTTGAATGTTTTTAGCAGTAAAAATAATAATTTTCTCTAATTTTGCTGATAGGCATTAAAATGTTAGCTTTTGAATAGAAAATATAAGGCGATTTTTCACAAATTATATTTGATAATACGCCAAGGGTGTAACATTTTACGACAACATTATTTTACACGTTTATTCAGGGGATGAAAATCACAAAGAACAAAGAGAAGTCCTTGTTTTGTTAACATCATCATGAAATGAAAATTTGTGAATATGTTTTGGACGAGCACTGCTGACAGAGATAACATTTATGGTACCAAAAATAATATCGGTTTTACTGGATATACTTGTTGCCACCAGATGAGTTGTTAAATTTTTGCTTACATTAAGTTATAGCACAACATATTTTTGTATATCATGTTAAAAAGCATTTAAAAAAAAATATATTTACCTTTTATATACCTATCTCACGTATACACTTCACTAATTTGAATGTATAATGTACAGTTTTTATGTATACCCTTTTCATTCTATTTTGAAATAATGCTGTAAATATTTCATACAATGTTGGTTGTCTGTTCTTTATATACCCGTACATCTGGGATTTAAAAAATATATATAAATATAAATATATTTACATATATTTATATATATATATATATATATATATATATATATACAGTATCTACTCAATGAATTAGGGCCACCCATTATTTTTTTGAATACTCTGAAATCTTTTGGATTATTATATTTATTTTACATAAATACTTTAAGTTTTCTATTGTCATCTAATATCATGTATATTACCTTCAATAATATGTAAAATTTACCTGGATTTTTAAAGCCTTTATAAAATTTCAAACCCTTTTTCTGAGAAAGGTCCCTAATTAGCACAGGTAGACAGATAGTTGAAAGTTCAAAAAATAGTCCTATTTCATTTATTAGTGAAGTTTCTTAAGTTCTGGTTATTGTTTTGTTCAGAGAGGTTATATAGTTATCGTGTCTTGTGAAAAAAACTTAATTTTTAATTTTAGTTCATAAAGTATATTTTTTTTTTGTAAACACAAGTGTTTTTTTGAAAAGGACAAAATGGGAAAAAGTAAAGACATTTCTGAGGAAAAAAAGTCTAGTGTTATAGTGCTACTGAAATAAGGAATACTATCTAATAGAGAAATTTCAAAAAAAGAAAACGTTTCTCGTCAAACAGTGGACAGAATTTCAAAATCAATAAAAAATCAGCCACCCGCCACCAGCAATCGGCGAAAGAACTGTCGTAGGATTAGAAAAACAACACCGAGGACTGATCGAAAAATCGTTCAAAGTGCCTTAGAAAACCGTAGTGCATCAGCAAAAACATTAAAAATAAAATTGGAGGAAGAGGGTATAAATATATCGGTATCAACGCTGAGGCGACGTCTTTACGAAGTAAATCTGAAATGCAGGCGCCCTGTAAAAGTACCAAAATTGACACCACGAATGAAAGCGGATCGATTAAAATGGGCCAGGCTACATCGAAATTACTCGGTAGATGATTGGAAAAAGGTATTTATTTAAATTGAATTTTCAACATATCATTTTAGTAAATAAACTTATATATTTGAATTAAACTTAAATTTTCATCATTTTTCAGGTCATCTTTAGTGATGAGTGCCGGTTAGAAGCCGTGACAGAGAGCCGTCGATTCGTCAGGAGAACACCAATGGAACGTTACAATGAGGCCTGTGTGGTAAAAGTTATCAAACACCCCCCTGCAACAATGATATGGTCATGTATTATTAACAATTTACCTGGGCCGTTGTTTTTCGTGGAAGGAACAATGAACCAAAATTCCTATAAGCAGGTCCTCGAACGAATTTTATTGCCCTTCTACCATACACTCGACCCAACAGAAGGTCCATACACCTTCATGCAGGATGGGGCACCTTGCCACCGGGCTAAATCAATAATAAAATTTTTGTCTAACAAAAATCTGCCTTTGCTCCCCTGGCCTGGAAATTCTCCGGACCTTAATCCTATAGAAAACGTATGGAGCATGTTAAAAAATAAGGTTTACTCATTTCCAAATCCGACAATAGACTGTTTAAAAAAAATATTCAAAAAATTTGGTCAGAAGACGAAGAAATAAACAGCATGATAAAACAGTGCATTTTCAGTATGCCAAAAAGAATTGAGGCAGTTATTTCTGCCAAAGGTGGAAATACTAAATACTTACTATATTTATATGAAAATATATGCATAATTTAAGCGTAATAAAGTGTTCATGTGTAAATAAAATTCAATGTTGTTTTATTCAAGGTTTTCTCTGAGTTATTCCTGTTTGAATTGAGAAATTGCGCGAAATTCTGCGTGGCCCTAATTCATTGAGTAGATACTGTATATATATATATATATATATATATATATATATATATATATATATATATATATATATATATATATATATATATATATATATATATATATATATATATATATATATATATATATATATATATATATATATATATATATATATATATATATATATATATATATATATATATATATATATATATATATATATATACATATATATATATATATATATATATATATAGAAATATATATATATATATATATATATATATATATATATATATATATATATATATATATATATATATATATATATATATATATATATATATATATATATACAATCTAAATACTTACATATACAACTAAAATACGAGTGTAAAAACAACATCGGTAAAATTATTTTTTTTCCTTTAGTACTCTAAGTGATCACTAAAACCAGCCTATGACGGGTCGTTAACCCTGTAAATACCCAGACTTCAATATTCTTCATCACCCTTGGTTGAAAAGACTAAATTTGAAATGGAGAAACCCAGATTGGTGAACAAGGGTTTGGATACACCCAAAATGTGAGATATATTTTAGATTACTGTTTATGTTACTGTTACTGTTACTGTTAGATTACTGATCATGTATTTTAATATATTGTTAATAAACTTCTAGCAGTTAAGTATTAAATGTGTTTTATTTCAATGATAGAGATTATTACATATTATTTTATATACAAGCGCCCTTGAGGTAGTATTTTATGAAAATGGTGCATTATAAATTATCTCAAATAATTAAATTAATATTATAGTGAAATTCTAATAGTAAAAAATGTCCGTCTCCGTAGTTTAATAGTCAACACGCTGGGGTACCGTTCTGGAGGTCCCGTGTTCGATTCACAGGGGGGGTGAAAATAAATCATTGTGATTTTTACACCAAAATATTTATTTAATACTACCCTGGTCCCTGAAGCGTAGGAGTGATCACCTTGCCTTCATGTAAGTATAAATCTATATAACAGTGCGTCAATGCAATAGAGTGCCCTATGCACCGTTGGGTGCGGATAACGGTTAAAAAGTAAAAGTAAACAGTATTCAAATACTTTGTAGTGTTTTCCTCTTAGAATTCTAAGAGGAATTAATTATATTCCATTAAATTGGGTATACCTAGAGATGTGATATGTGCGAGCTTTAAACTTATTTGTTAATGTCCACGACAGGTTTATGTTTGTGTTTCAATAGCTATTAGGGCCGTGTGTAAATTTCCAAGTAGAAGTTTCAGCTAGAAGGAGTAAACAAAGGGACAAAGAAGTTATGTTACAAAGGTCCTTGCAGACGCTTTGTTACCGACTGACGTAACGTGGTACACCGGATATACGTGGTGTTACGTACTACGGCGTAGGTCGTGCACGTAATAACATACTCATCTATACTAAAATAACGTACTCATCTATACTGATATCTACAAATGTGACTAACGGGTAGATGTTACTATTTTAGTTACTAGATTGTGATATTCGTTACTTTTCTCGGTTTAAATTTCATTCCTTCTTTTCATATTGATATATTAACATATTTGAAGAAGAATATGGAGTTCTGGACATTCACAGGGCTTCCAAACTGTCACATAGACTGGTTAAAGTAATCACTTTAAGTGTGGTTTTATTAATATATATATATATATATATATATATATATATATATATATATATATATATATATATATATATATATATATATATATTTATATATATATATATATATATATATATATATATTTATATATATATATATATATATATATATATATATATATATATATATATTATATATATATATATATATATATATATATATATATATATATATATATATATATATTTATATTTATATATATATATATATATATATATATATATATATATATATATATATATATATATATATATATATATATTTATATATATATATATATATATTTATATATATATATATATATATATATATATATATATATATATATATATATATATATATATATACATGTACAGGTACACGTATATTAATGACGTACAGATTTAAATTTACAATTTATGAGAATGTGAAATTTGTGCTCTAACAAGGCAACACAATTTTCAAGAATCTTGTGTTTTTTTTTTAAATAAAGTAGTGTTCTCAAATCAGTATTTTTATTTGAATATTTAAAATATAATTTAGTTTTTCAAACTAAATTCATATCATGGGTGACCACTAAAACCTGGCGATGATATGTCATAAGCCCTGTAAATGCTCAAGTTTTCATATTTCATTATCAAACACAAAAATGTTGGTCTCTATTTTATGTGTAATTATTCCAGGTAACAATGTCCGCATCCGTAGAGTAGTGGTTATCGCGTTACACTTCCATGCTGGAAGTCCCGTGTTTATATCCGAGGGGGATCAAAGTAAGTGATTTTACACTATAATATATGTTTGGTGTCGTCCTGGACTGGTACCTGAATTTCAGGACTTGCCTCCATTTAATGCACGATCGATACGATGAAACGCCCAATGCACAATTTACTGCAGACAAATAAGGGTCCTTACCAGGACCTTAACAGGACATTGTAGACTGAGAAAACACGAAATTGGACTGCATGATTCCCCAGTCTGCAGATTTTTAATTATTTTTTTTACTACAAACAGAAATACTAGTGTTTTTATTATTTACAAAAATACCTCAATTTCATTGAATTTCTGTGAGCCTTAGCGGCTCATTATTAAAAATACGTATGAGATTGTGGTAGAGTGGGTTCGAACCTAGAAAACCTGACTCAAAAGTCCGCGACACTACCCACGGGACCACAACCCGACTTCTACGAAACTTCGGTATGTAGGATAACAAAACACCCATCCACATTCTCTATAATTGTCACCCACTCGCTCGCAACTGAAGTCACATCCTTGGAGGACCACTACTAGACTCCGAGAAGGTAAAGCTCCTACCACCAAGACAGGTCGTGATTTACATGACTCACGTGGGCCTTGAAAGTGATCTATGACACAGAGGGAGGTCACACTAGACCTCATATGGTCGCAGTGATATAAGGGATGAAAGATCCCTAGGCCTCATTAAAAAAAGTTAGAAGAAAAGCAATATCTCAAGGATAAATCTAATATTTGGATATTCTCAAAATTTTAAAAGAGAGGAAGAGTGTAGACATTCCCTTTTCACTAGTATTAGTATGGGAGAATTCTTCTCAATTATACAAATTATGTCAATAATAACTTTGATTAAAGAAAACATTTCGTTTTTTACCACTTGAGTTTTATTATAGACTACATGTTTCAGAAGTTAAACTTCCATCATTCAGGTCTGTATAATAACTAAAATATAAAATATAAAATTGTCCTATAAATAAGGAGAGGGGAAAGTAAGGGGAAGGGGTTAGTCAAGGAACGGAGTTTGAAAACAAAGGAAAAATGGAAAGCAATGGCGAAGAATTTTGAAACAATATATTATTTAATAAATTATTATTAGAATTCAGGTTTTTTCGTATTTCTCAATTTTCAAGATAATTCATAATTTGGCCTTTATATGGAACAAGGTGTAATAACTTTAATTTATGAGAGTGAAATGAGTGATTAGTATCTATTATATGATTTGCAAATTCCGAAAAATAATTACTAACAAGACCGCTATGATGTTCTTTAATTCTAATCTTTAAATTTCTCGCAGTTAATAAATAAAATAATAACTTTGTTTCTCAAAAGCATTAAATTCCTACTAAATTCATATTGAGAAGAGCAGCAATTATTTTGTATACGTGTATTACATTTCAAAGTTAAATCTCATTTCCTTGTAGGATATTAGCACTCGAAAGTTAACATAATTAATTTTACTTCGTAAATGTTAACTTTGGCGTACTAAATTGTAAATAATATTGATATTTTTTTGAAGAAATAATCTTGTAGAACGATCCAACTGGGAGAGTCCTTCATTGTGACTTTGTAATTTTCGTCTTTGAAGTTCTACATAATGTAAGATAAACTTTTATACAATTTTTATCCTCATTTTAATACAACAATGTTCGGAGAACTTTTTAGATTTGTTTTTTATGCCCTCATCAAGGCTTTATTATTCTTTTAAACTGATGATTTATTTAATATACCAACTAGCATTATTACAAAGAAAAGTTTTTTTCTCATTTTTAAACATCGTACTTCTCACCAAGCTTATGTTTTGAAACAGAAAAGTAAATGCATAATATATATATTTATATATATATATATATATATATATATATTTATATATATATATATATATATATATATATATATATATATATATATATTTATATATATATATATATATTTATATATATATATATATATATATATATATATATATATATATATATATA